>NW_027189143.1:38648-104810 GCF_040958095.1 Procambarus clarkii
TACAGATTCCTGAGCCTATCGGGCTCTGTCATATCTACACTTGAAACTGTGTATGGAGTCAGCCTCCACCACATCACTTCCTAATGCATTCCATTTGTCAACCACTCTGACACTAAAAAAGTTCTTTCTAATATCTCTGTGGCTCATTTGGGCACTCAGTTTCCACCTGTGTCCCCTAGTACGTGTGCCCTTGTGTTAAATAGACTGTCTTTATCTACCCTATCAATCCCCTTCAGAATCTTGAATGTGGTGATCATGTCCCCCCTAACTCTTCTGTTAGGGGGGACATATAGGACTGACTTCTGGACTGTCACATATGTCACTTCTGGACTGACATATAGGTAGATGTGTGTGTGTGTGTGTGTGTGTGTGTGTGTGTGTGTGTGTGTGTGTGTGTGTGTGTGTGTGTGTGTGTGTGTGTGTGTGTGTGTTTAAAAGTATGTATTAATTAATAATTAGTGTGGTGTTTCCAAATAAGTTTGAGAATGGTAAACAAGCAATCCAATATCTAATATGTGCTATTTTATGTCTCATTCTATAAAATATATGTTTTACTAGGGAAGGAAAATCCGGTTTGTTTTTTTCTTCGTTTTATTTCAAGAATAAATAGTACATAGGGGAAGAAACGAAGGTTTTGGCTGGTTAAATATAGCGTTGTGGCCGCCATTTTCTGTGTTGGGGGTGGGGTGTGTTGTGGGATTGTGGATGGGGTGGTATGGGGGGGGGGTAGGGGTACGGCGGCCTCCATTGGGGGGGGGGGTGGTGTTGGTTTGGGGGGGCACGGTGGGGGGGGGAGTGGTCCTGAGATGCTACCTTGGGAAGTGTCGTTGGGGGGGGGGGGAGGGGGATGGGTTGGCAGTTAGGTATTTAAATTTAATTTTGTAAGATAGGTTATGTAGAGCGAAGTGTTGAGGAAGGAATAAGAAAAGTGTTTAGGACTGAGTTGAGTGTATTAGTTTTTGTGATTGATGTTAGCAGGAAGGTAGGTGGTTGAAATGTGTAAAGATTTGTTAATGAGATCATTTGGTTAATAATGTAGGAATTAAGAGTAAGTGATCACTGGAGATAGATATTCAACAGCATATTGAGTGGACAAATTTTAGCAGGTAGGTAGGCCGGCCGGGCGGCAGAGAGCCAATGGACTGACATATAGGTAGACGTTTTCTTCATGGATGGTAAACTATTATTAAAATGGCATGTACACATTTCCATGTGCGACATTCATGTACACACACACACACACACTGACCCACGGAGACTGCCCAAATATGTATACCATCAGCAGCAGTTGGTGTTCCCAGGCAGGTCACCCATCCATGTACTAACCAAATTCAACGGTGCTTAACCTGACTGATGTATGGGACGAGACGCAGTGTTCTCAAGGTGGTAGGTAGGTAGTATGGCTGTTTCTATTGTATACAAGTAGTAACTAATCACATGTGAGTGAGTGAGTCAAGATAATGGTAACTGCAGCGGGCGGGCAGGCAGGCGGAGGTACATAGCAGCCAATTCTCCATTAATGATAGTACTTATTGCAACTATTTAGTCAAATTAACCAACAACAAATGGACTACTACTACTTCTTCTACTACTACTACTACTACTACTGTTGCTCCAAAATAGAAAAGGATGGGATGCCGCCGCTGCCATTGATCTCGCACAAGTTGCTGCTGCTGCTGACAAATAACTCATCCTAGGCCTTGCATATGCTCTCTTAGGCTTCATTTAGTCAATACGTGTAACATCATTGAGTCGGGGGACAGGCAGACAGGCATTTTATACATGTTACGCTTATATAGTGGTCTCCAACACCCACCACCCCACAAGATCCATCTAGGGACTGATTAACTAACCCTCACTCACCACGCCCCAAGTAGCTTGCTTACTAACTCCTGGATACCTATTTACTGCTAGGTGAACAGGGGCATTCGCTGATAAGAAACGCTACCAACAGTTACAGTCCTCTTTCTATTTCTACAAACCTAGCCTATTTCCTAGCCAAAACTAACCTAGCCCATTTCCTAGCCAAAACTAACCTAACCTAATCTAACCTAACCTAACCTAACCTAACCATATCTAAACTAACCTAACTAACTTACTTTTGTATACCTATTTACTGCAAGATGAACAGAGGCATTCGGTGATAAGAAACGCTACCAACAGTTACAGCCCTATTTCTATTTCTACAAACCTAGCCTATTTCCTAGCAATAACTAACCTAACCTAACCTAATTTAACCTAACCTAACCTTATCTAAACTAACCTAACTAACTAACTTCTGGATACCTATTTACTGCTAGGTGAATAGAGGCGTTCGGTGATAGGAAACGCTACCTACAATTACAGCCCTCTTTCTATTACTATTTCTACAAACATAGCCTATTTCCTACCCTAAAATAACCTAACCTAACCTAACCCTCCACACCTAGCTGATTTCCTAGCCAAAACTAACCTAACCAACTCCTGGATACCTATTTACTGCCAGGTGAACAGAGGCATTCGGTGATAAGAAACGTTACCTAAAATTCCAGCTATTTTTTTCTCTTTATTATATTTATTGTTTTTAAATAATTTATAATTTATTTATACTCTATTCATTTTTTTTTATTTTTTTACCTATTTCTATTTCTACAAACGTAGCCAATTTCCTAGCCTAAACTAACCTAACCATATATATATATATATATATATATATATATATATATATATATATATATATATATATATATATATATATATATATATATATATATATATATATATATATATATATATATATATATTATTAAATATGACCGAAAAAGTAAGATTAATAATTCTAACACGAATTTTCTTGATCTTTCGTAAACTACCCACCTCAAGACTCCGCTCCAATATAGAAGCATCAAGAAATATGGACCAATAGGCTTTCTACAATCACTTCCATTCAATACCCATTGTTTCGTGTTCTGTCTTGTGTTGATGAAATTAATACCCTATTAATACCACCTCACCCCATCCATCTCACTCAAATGTAGATATAAACAAATCGGAGATGTGTAAGTTCTATTCAGTTGTGTATGTGTAAACTAAATCTTTGAAAATGTAATAAGTTTTACGAAACGCGCTCAAGTGTCGCGTCAGACTAGAAATAAAAATGAATTTTGGAGAATTGATTTTTGAATTACCACCAACAGTGAAAAGAAATGTACGAAAGATCGAAAAATTCGTGTTAGAATTATTAATCTTACTTTTTCGGTCATATTTAATAATATATGTCTACAGGAAAGACTGCTACCAAAATATATAATATATATATATATATATATATATATATATATATATATATTATATATATATATATATATATATATATATATATATATATATATATATAAACCAACCACAAAATAACCAACCATACCTATACCTTACCAACATACCCTAACCAACCCAACCTAAGCATACATATTATCTAAATTGATAACTAAACCATAATTATGCTTGTTTTAACCTAAAATTCTAACCTCAAATTCTAACCTAATTCTAGTTCTAACCAACCTAACCAAACCAACCAACCTAACCAACTAACCTAACTAAGCTAACTAACCAACCTAACCAACCAACCTAACCAACCTAACCAACCAACCAACCAACCTAACCAACCAACCTAACCAACCAACCTAACTAACCAACCTATCCAACCAACCTAATCAACCAACCTAGGCAACCTAACTAACCAACCAACCTAACCAACCAACCTAACCAACCTATCCTCCCTTCTTATTATCTGACCCGAATTTTCGGTTCGTGTCAGAGTCCATGAGTGTCCGTGTGCGTGTCCGTGTCTGTGAATCCATGGGGTTTTGGGTCCAGGAAGCTATTTGTGTCAACCCAAATTGCCTCCCTTCTCCCCACCTGAAATCCAGGTGGATTGAAAGACCTGACCTAGGTCAGTTGATCCATGTATCCGTCCGTGGGCCCCCGGACTTCAACCCTTCCCCACATTCCAAAGGGTCAGTCAATCAATCTTGGCTATCCAGAGAATCTATCGAAACTGATGCTCCTACAGGAGGGGACACACAGAGAAATCTGTGCCCTGTACTTGCAACCATTCCGACAGGCTCGAACGCAGGTCTGTCCGGATTAAGAACATGTTCTATCCGACTAGGCCACGCTGGAGTTGCCTTCTGAATCAAATTTGGCACTTGTATTTATATCTCATAGCAAGGTTAGTTAGTGTCTATTTATGAACAGTTGCCATGATTGACATGTGAAGTTGTTAATTTGTGTTGTCAGTTAGAAATACCTGACAGCTTTGTTTGATGAGGTTGCAGTCCCGTGAAGCAGTTTTATGAATGAATATTGGAGAATTTAGGCTAACTGACATGTACTCACCTAGTTGTACTCACCTAGTTGTGTTTGCGGGGGTTGAGCTCTGGCTCTTTGGTCCCGCCTCTCAACCGTCAATCAACAGGTGTACAGATTCCTGAGCCTATCGGGCTCTGTCATATCTACACTTGAAACTGTGTATGGAGTCAGCCTCCACCACATCACTTCCTAATGCATTCCATTTGTCAACCACTCTGACACTAAAAAAGTTCTTTCTAATATCTCTGTGGCTCATTTGGGCACTCAGTTTCCACCTGTGTCCCCTAGTACGTGTGCCCCTTGTGTTAAATAGACTGTCTTTATCTACCCTATCAATCCCCTTCAGAATCTTGAATGTGGTGATCATGTCCCCCCTAACTCTTCTGTTAGGGGGGACATATAGGACTGACTTCTGGACTGTCACATATGTCACTTCTGGACTGACATATAGGTAGAGTGTGTGTGTGTGTGTGTGTGTGTGTGTGTGTGTGTGTGTGTGTGTGTGTGTGTGTGTGTGTGTGTGTGTGTGTGTGTGTTAAAAGTATGTATTAATTAATAATTAGTGTGGTGTTTCCAAATAAGTTTGAGAATGGTAAACAAGCAATCCAATATCTAATATGTGCTATTTTATGTCTCATTCTATAAAATATATGTTTTACTAGGGAAGGAAAATCCGGTTTGTTTTTTTCTTCGTTTTATTTCAAGAATAAATAGTACATAGGGGAAGAAACGAAGGTTTTGGCTGGTTAAATATAGCGTTGTGGCCGCCATTTTCTGTGTTGGGGGTGGGGTGTGTTGTGGGATTGTGGATGGGGTGGTATGGGGGGGGGGGGTAGGGGTACGGCGGCCTCCATTGGGGGGGGGGGGTGTTGGTTTGGGAGGGGGCACGGGGGGGGGGGGAGTGGTCCTGAGATGCTACCTTGGGAAGTGTCGTTGGGGGGGGGGGGAGGGGGATGGGTTGGCAGTTAGGTATTTAAATTTAATTTTGTAAGATAGGTTATGTAGAGCGAAGTGTTGAGGAAGGAATAAGAAAAGTGTTTAGGACTGAGTTGAGTGTATTAGTTTTTGTGATTGATGTTAGCAGGAAGGTAGGTGGTTGAAATGTGTAAAGATTTGTTAATGAGATCATTTGGTTAATAATGTAGGAATTAAGAGTAAGTGATCACTGGAGATAGATATTCAACAGCATATTGAGTGGACAAATTTTAGCAGGTAGGTAGGCCGGCCGGGCGGCAGAGAGCCAATGGACTGACATATAGGTAGACGTTTTCTTCATGGATGGTAAACTATTATTAAAATGGCATGTACACATTTCCATGTGCGACATTCATGTACACACACACACACTGACCCACGGAGACTGCCCAAATATGTATACCATCAGCAGCAGTTGGTGTTCCCAGGCAGGTCACCCATCCATGTACTAACCAAATTCAACGGTGCTTAACCTGACTGATGTATGGGACGAGACGCAGTGTTCTCAAGGTGGTAGGTAGGTAGTATGGCTGTTTCTATTGTATACAAGTAGTAACTAATCACATGTGAGTGAGTGAGTCAAGATAATGGTAACTGCAGCGGGCGGGCAGGCAGGCGGAGGTACATAGCAGCCAATTCTCCATTAATGATAGTACTTATTGCAACTATTTAGTCAAATTAACCAACAACAAATGGACTACTACTACTTCTTCTACTACTACTACTACTACTACTGTTGCTCCAAAATAGAAAAGGATGGGATGCCGCCGCTGCCATTGATCTCGCACAAGTTGCTGCTGCTGCTGACAAATAACTCATCCTAGGCCTTGCATATGCTCTCTTAGGCTTCATTTAGTCAATACGTGTAACATCATTGAGTCGGGGGACAGGCAGACAGGCATTTTATACATGTTACGCTTATATAGTGGTCTCCAACACCCACCACCCCACAAGATCCATCTAGGGACTGATTAACTAACCCTCACTCACCACGCCCCAAGTAGCTTGCTTACTAACTCCTGGATACCTATTTACTGCTAGGTGAACAGGGGCATTCGCTGATAAGAAACGCTACCAACAGTTACAGTCCTCTTTCTATTTCTACAAACCTAGCCTATTTCCTAGCCAAAACTAACCTAGCCCATTTCCTAGCCAAAACTAACCTAACCTAATCTAACCTAACCTAACCTAACCTAACCATATCTAAACTAACCTAACTAACTTACTTTTGTATACCTATTTACTGCAAGATGAACAGAGGCATTCGGTGATAAGAAACGCTACCAACAGTTACAGCCCTATTTCTATTTCTACAAACCTAGCCTATTTCCTAGCAATAACTAACCTAACCTAACCTAATTTAACCTAACCTAACCTTATCTAAACTAACCTAACTAACTAACTTCTGGATACCTATTTACTGCTAGGTGAATAGAGGCGTTCGGTGATAGGAAACGCTACCTACAATTACAGCCCTCTTTCTATTACTATTTCTACAAACATAGCCTATTTCCTACCCTAAAATAACCTAACCTAACCTAACCCTCCACACCTAGCTGATTTCCTAGCCAAAACTAACCTAACCAACTCCTGGATACCTATTTACTGCCAGGTGAACAGAGGCATTCGGTGATAAGAAACGTTACCTAAAATTCCAGCTATTTTTTTCTCTTTATTATATTTATTGTTTTTAAATAATTTATAATTTATTTATACTCTATTCATTTTTTTTATTTTTTTACCTATTTCTATTTCTACAAACGTAGCCAATTTCCTAGCCTAAACTAACCTAACCTAAATATATATATATATATATATATATATATATATATATATATATTATATATATATATATATATATATATATATATATATATATATATATATATATTATTAAATATGACCGAAAAAGTAAGATTAATAATTCTAACACGAATTTTCTTGATCTTTCGTAAACTACCCACCTCAAGACTCCGCTCCAATATAGAAGCATCAAGAAATATGGACCAATAGGCTTTCTACAATCACTTCCATTCAATACCCATTGTTTCGTGTTCTGTCTTGTGTTGATGAAATTAATACCCTATTAATACCACCTCACCCCATCCATCTCACTCAAATGTAGATATAAACAAATCGGAGATGTGTAAGTTCTATTCAGTTGTGTATGTGTAAACTAAATCTTTGAAAATGTAATAAGTTTTACGAAACGCGCTCAAGTGTCGCGTCAGACTAGAAATAAAAATGAATTTTGGAGAATTGATTTTTGAATTACCACCAACAGTGAAAAGAAATGTACGAAAGATCGAGAAAATTCGTGTTAGAATTATTAATCTTACTTTTTCGGTCATATTTAATAATATATGTCTACAGGAAAGACTGCTACCAAAATATACTAATATATATATATATATATATATATATATATATATATATATATATATATATATATATATATATATATAATATATATATATATTATATATATAAACCAACCACAAAATAACCAACCTTACCTATACCTTACCAACATACCCTAACCAACCCAACCTAAGCATACATATTATCTAAATTGATAACTAAACCATAATTATGCTTGTTTTAACCTAAAATTCTAACCTCAAATTCTAACCTAATTCTAGTTCTAACCAACCTAACCAAACCAACCAACCTAACCAACTAACCTAACTAAGCTAACTAACCAACCAACCAACCAACCAACCTAACCAACCAAACCAACCTAACTAACCAACCAATCCAACCAACCTAATCAACCAACCTAGGCAACCTAACCTAACCAACCAACCTAACCAACCAACCTAACCAACCTATCCTCCCTTCTTATTATCTGACCCGAATTTTCGGTTCGTGTCAGAGTCCATGAGTGTCCGTGTGCGTGTCCGTGTCTGTGAATCCATGGGGTTTTGGGTCCAGGAAGCTATTTGTGTCAACCCAAATTGCCTCCCTTCTCCCCACCTGAAATCCAGGTGGATTGAAAGACCTGACCTAGGTCAGTTGATCCATGTATCCGTCCGTGGGCCCCCGGACTTCAACCCTTCCCCACATTCCAAAGGGTCAGTCAATCAATCTTGGCTATCCAGAGAATCTATCGAAACTGATGCTCCTACAGGAGGGGACACACAGAGAAATCTGTGCCCTGTACTTGCAACCATTCCGACAGGCTCGAACGCAGGTCTGTCCGGATTAAGAACATGTTCTATCCGACTAGGCCACGCTGGAGTTGCCTTCTGAATCAAATTTGGCACTTGTATTTATATCTCATAGCAAGGTTAGTTAGTGTCTATTTATGAACAGTTGCCATGATTGACATGTGAAGTTGTTAATTTGTGTTGTCAGTTAGAAATACCTGACAGCTTTGTTTGATGAGGTTGCAGTCCCGTGAAGCAGTTTTATGAATGAATATTGGAGAATTTAGGCTAACTGACATGTACTCACCTAGTTGTACTCACCTAGTTGTGTTTGCGGGGGTTGAGCTCTGGCTCTTTGGTCCCGCCTCTCAACCGTCAATCAACAGGTGTACAGATTCCTGAGCCTATCGGGCTCTGTCATATCTACACTTGAAACTGTGTATGGAGTCAGCCTCCACCACATCACTTCCTAATGCATTCCATTTGTCAACCACTCTGACACTAAAAAAGTTCTTTCTAATATCTCTGTGGCTCATTTGGGCACTCAGTTTCCACCTGTGTCCCCTAGTACGTGTGCCCCTTGTGTTAAATAGACTGTCTTTATCTACCCTATCAATCCCCTTCAGAATCTTGAATGTGGTGATCATGTCCCCCCTAACTCTTCTGTTAGGGGGGACATATAGGACTGACTTCTGGACTGTCACATATGTCACTTCTGGACTGACATATAGGTAGATGTGTGTGTGTGTGTGTGTGTGTGTGTGTGTGTGTGTGTGTGTGTGTGTGTGTGTGTGTGTGTGTGTGTGTGTGTGTGTGTGTGTGTGTGTGTGTGTTTAAAAGTATGTATTAATTAATAATTAGTGTGGTGTTTCCAAATAAGTTTGAGAATGGTAAACAAGCAATCCAATATCTAATATGTGCTATTTTATGTCTCATTCTATAAAATATATGTTTTACTAGGGAAGGAAAATCCGGTTTGTTTTTTTCTTCGTTTTATTTCAAGAATAAATAGTACATAGGGGAAGAAACGAAGGTTTTGGCTGGTTAAATATAGCGTTGTGGCCGCCATTTTCTGTGTTGGGGGTGGGGTGTGTTGTGGGATTGTGGATGGGGTGGTAGGGGGGGGGGGGTAGGGGTACGGCGGCCTCCATTGTGGGGGGGGGGGTGTTGGTTTGGGAGGGGGCACGGTGGGGGGGGGGGAGTGGTCCTGAGATGCTACCTTGGGAAGTGTCGTTGGGGGGGGGGGAGGGGGATGGGTTGGCAGTTAGGTATTTAAATTTAATTTTGTAAGATAGGTTATGTAGAGCGAAGTGTTGAGGAAGGAATAAGAAAAGTGTTTAGGACTGAGTTGAGTGTATTAGTTTTTGTGATTGATGTTAGCAGGAAGGTAGGTGGTTGAAATGTGTAAAGATTTGTTAATGAGATCATTTGGTTAATAATGTAGGAATTAAGAGTAAGTGATCACTGGAGATAGATATTCAACAGCATATTGAGTGGACAAATTTTAGCAGGTAGGTAGGCCGGCCGGGCGGCAGAGAGAGCCAATGGACTGACATATAGGTAGACGTTTTCTTCATGGATGGTAAACTATTATTAAAATGGCATGTACACATTTCCATGTGCGACATTCATGTACACACACACACACACACTGACCCACGGAGACTGCCCAAATATGTATACCATCAGCAGCAGTTGGTGTTCCCAGGCAGGTCACCCATCCATGTACTAACCAAATTCAACGGTGCTTAACCTGACTGATGTATGGGACGAGACGCAGTGTTCTCAAGGTGGTAGGTAGGTAGTATGGCTGTTTCTATTGTATACAAGTAGTAACTAATCACATGTGAGTGAGTGAGTCAAGATAATGGTAACTGCAGCGGGCGGGCAGGCAGGCGGAGGTACATAGCAGCCAATTCTCCATTAATGATAGTACTTATTGCAACTATTTAGTCAAATTAACCAACAACAAATGGACTACTACTACTTCTTCTACTACTACTACTACTACTACTGTTGCTCCAAAATAGAAAAGGATGGGATGCCGCCGCTGCCATTGATCTCGCACAAGTTGCTGCTGCTGCTGACAAATAACTCATCCTAGGCCTTGCATATGCTCTCTTAGGCTTCATTTAGTCAATACGTGTAACATCATTGAGTCGGGGGACAGGCAGACAGGCATTTTATACATGTTACGCTTATATAGTGGTCTCCAACACCCACCACCCCACAAGATCCATCTAGGGACTGATTAACTAACCCTCACTCACCACGCCCCAAGTAGCTTGCTTACTAACTCCTGGATACCTATTTACTGCTAGGTGAACAGGGGCATTCGCTGATAAGAAACGCTACCAACAGTTACAGTCCTCTTTCTATTTCTACAAACCTAGCCTATTTCCTAGCCAAAACTAACCTAGCCCATTTCCTAGCCAAAACTAACCTAACCTAATCTAACCTAACCTAACCTAACCTAACCATATCTAAACTAACCTAACTAACTTACTTTTGTATACCTATTTACTGCAAGATGAACAGAGGCATTCGGTGATAAGAAACGCTACCAACAGTTACAGCCCTATTTCTATTTCTACAAACCTAGCCTATTTCCTAGCAATAACTAACCTAACCTAACCTAATTTAACCTAACCTAACCTTATCTAAACTAACCTAACTAACTAACTTCTGGATACCTATTTACTGCTAGGTGAATAGAGGCGTTCGGTGATAGGAAACGCTACCTACAATTACAGCCCTCTTTCTATTACTATTTCTACAAACATAGCCTATTTCCTACCCTAAAATAACCTAACCTAACCTAACCCTCCACACCTAGCTGATTTCCTAGCCAAAACTAACCTAACCAACTCCTGGATACCTATTTACTGCCAGGTGAACAGAGGCATTCGGTGATAAGAAACGTTACCTAAAATTCCAGCTATTTTTTTCTCTTTATTATATTTATTGTTTTTAAATAATTTATAATTTATTTATACTCTATTCATTTTTTTTTATTTTTTTACCTATTTCTATTTCTACAAACGTAGCCAATTTCCTAGCCTAAACTAACCTAACCTAAATATATATATATATATATATATATATATATATATATATATATATATATATATATATATATATATATATATATATATATATATATATATATATATATATATATATATATATATATATATATATATTTAAATATGACCGAAAAAGTAAGATTAATAATTCTAACACGAATTTTCTTGATCTTTCGTAAACTACCCACCTCAAGACTCCGCTCCAATATAGAAGCATCAAGAAATATGGACCAATAGGCTTTCTACAATCACTTCCATTCAATACCCATTGTTTCGTGTTCTGTCTTGTGTTGATGAAATTAATACCCTATTAATACCACCTCACCCCATCCATCTCACTCAAATGTAGATATAAACAAATCGGAGATGTGTAAGTTCTATTCAGTTGTGTATGTGTAAACTAAAGTCTTTGAAAATGTAATAAGTTTTACGAAACGCGCTCAAGTGTCGCGTCAGACTAGAAATAAAAATGAATTTTGGAGAATTGATTTTTGAATTACCACCAACAGTGAAAAGAAATGTACGAAAGATCGAGAAAATTCGTGTTAGAATTATTAATCTTACTTTTTCGGTCATATTTAATAATATATGTCTACAGGAAAGACTGCTACCAAAATATACATATATATATATATATATATATATATATATATATATATATATATATATATATATATATATATATATATATATATATATATATATATATATATATATATATATATATATATAAACCAACCACAAAATAACCAACCTTACCTATACCTTACCAACATACCCTAACCAACCCAACCTAAGCATACATATTATCTAAATTGATAACTAAACCATAATTATGCTTGTTTTAACCTAAAATTCTAACCTCAAATTCTAACCTAATTCTAGTTCTAACCAACCTAACCAAACCAACCAACCTAACCAACTAACCTAACTAAGCTAACTAACCAACCTAACCAACCAACCTAACCAACCTAACCAACCAACCAACCAACCTAACCAACCAACCTAACCAACCAACCTAACTAACCAACCTATCCAACCAACCTAATCAACCAACCTAGGCAACCTAACTAACCAACCAACCTAACCAACCAACCTAACCAACCTATCCTCCCTTCTTATTATCTGACCCGAATTTTCGGTTCGTGTCAGAGTCCATGAGTGTCCGTGTGCGTGTCCGTGTCTGTGAATCCATGGGGTTTTGGGTCCAGGAAGCTATTTGTGTCAACCCAAATTGCCTCCCTTCTCCCCACCTGAAATCCAGGTGGATTGAAAGACCTGACCTAGGTCAGTTGATCCATGTATCCGTCCGTGGGCCCCCGGACTTCAACCCTTCCCCACATTCCAAAGGGTCAGTCAATCAATCTTGGCTATCCAGAGAATCTATCGAAACTGATGCTCCTACAGGAGGGGACACACAGAGAAATCTGTGCCCTGTACTTGCAACCATTCCGACAGGCTCGAACGCAGGTCTGTCCGGATTAAGAACATGTTCTATCCGACTAGGCCACGCTGGAGTTGCCTTCTGAATCAAATTTGGCACTTGTATTTATATCTCATAGCAAGGTTAGTTAGTGTCTATTTATGAACAGTTGCCATGATTGACATGTGAAGTTGTTAATTTGTGTTGTCAGTTAGAAATACCTGACAGCTTTGTTTGATGAGGTTGCAGTCCCGTGAAGCAGTTTTATGAATGAATATTGGAGAATTTAGGCTAACTGACATGTACTCACCTAGTTGTGTGTTTGCGGGGGTTGAGCTCTGGCTCTTTGGTCCCGCCTCTCAACCGTCAATCAACAGGTGTACAGATTCCTGAGCCTATCGGGCTCTGTCATATCTACACTTGAAACTGTGTATGGAGTCAGCCTCCACCACATCACTTCCTAATGCATTCCATTTGTCAACCACTCTGACACTAAAAAAGTTCTTTCTAATATCTCTGTGGCTCATTTGGGCACTCAGTTTCCACCTGTGTCCCCTAGTACGTGTGCCCCTTGTGTTAAATAGACTGTCTTTATCTACCCTATCAATCCCCTTCAGAATCTTGAATGTGGTGATCATGTCCCCCCTAACTCTTCTGTTAGGGGGGACATATAGGACTGACTTCTGGACTGTCACATATGTCACTTCTGGACTGACATATAGGTAGATGTGTGTGTGTGTGTGTGTGTGTGTGTGTGTGTGTGTGTGTGTGTGTGTGTGTGTGTGTGTGTGTGTGTGTGTGTGTGTGTGTGTTTAAAAGTATGTATTAATTAATAATTAGTGTGGTGTTTCCAAATAAGTTTGAGAATGGTAAACAAGCAATCCAATATCTAATATGTGCTATTTTATGTCTCATTCTATAAAATATATGTTTTACTAGGGAAGGAAAATCCGGTTTGTTTTTTTCTTCGTTTTATTTCAAGAATAAATAGTACATAGGGGAAGAAACGAAGGTTTTGGCTGGTTAAATATAGCGTTGTGGCCGCCATTTTCTGTGTTGGGGGTGGGGTGTGTTGTGGGATTGTGGATGGGGTGGTATGGGGGGGGGGTAGGGGTACGGCGGCCTCCATTGTGGGGGGGGGGGTGTTGGTTTGGGAGGGGGCACGGTGGGGGGGGGGGAGTGGTCCTGAGATGCTACCTTGGGAAGTGTCGTTGGGGGGGGGGGGGGGGGGATGGGTTGGCAGTTAGGTATTTAAATTTAATTTTGTAAGATAGGTTATGTAGAGCGAAGTGTTGAGGAAGGAATAAGAAAAGTGTTTAGGACTGAGTTGAGTGTATTAGTTTTTGTGATTGATGTTAGCAGGAAGGTAGGTGGTTGAAATGTGTAAAGATTTGTTAATGAGATCATTTGGTTAATAATGTAGGAATTAAGAGTAAGTGATCACTGGAGATAGATATTCAACAGCATATTGAGTGGACAAATTTTAGCAGGTAGGTAGGCCGGCCGGGCGGCAGAGAGCCAATGGACTGACATATAGGTAGACGTTTTCTTCATGGATGGTAAACTATTATTAAAATGGCATGTACACATTTCCATGTGCGACATTCATGTACACACACACACACTGACCCACGGAGACTGCCCAAATATGTATACCATCAGCAGCAGTTGGTGTTCCCAGGCAGGTCACCCATCCATGTACTAACCAAATTCAACGGTGCTTAACCTGACTGATGTATGGGACGAGACGCAGTGTTCTCAAGGTGGTAGGTAGGTAGTATGGCTGTTTCTATTGTATACAAGTAGTAACTAATCACATGTGAGTGAGTGAGTCAAGATAATGGTAACTGCAGCGGGCGGGCAGGCAGGCGGAGGTACATAGCAGCCAATTCTCCATTAATGATAGTACTTATTGCAACTATTTAGTCAAATTAACCAACAACAAATGGACTACTACTACTTCTTCTACTACTACTACTACTACTGTTGCTCCAAAATAGAAAAGGATGGGATGCCGCCGCTGCCATTGATCTCGCACAAGTTGCTGCTGCTGCTGACAAATAACTCATCCTAGGCCTTGCATATGCTCTCTTAGGCTTCATTTAGTCAATACGTGTAACATCATTGAGTCGGGGGACAGGCAGACAGGCATTTTATACATGTTACGCTTATATAGTGGTCTCCAACACCCACCACCCCACAAGATCCATCTAGGGACTGATTAACTAACCCTCACTCACCACGCCCCAAGTAGCTTGCTTACTAACTCCTGGATACCTATTTACTGCTAGGTGAACAGGGGCATTCGCTGATAAGAAACGCTACCAACAGTTACAGTCCTCTTTCTATTTCTACAAACCTAGCCTATTTCCTAGCCAAAACTAACCTAGCCCATTTCCTAGCCAAAACTAACCTAACCTAATCTAACCTAACCTAACCTAACCTAACCATATCTAAACTAACCTAACTAACTTACTTTTGTATACCTATTTACTGCAAGATGAACAGAGGCATTCGGTGATAAGAAACGCTACCAACAGTTACAGCCCTATTTCTATTTCTACAAACCTAGCCTATTTCCTAGCAATAACTAACCTAACCTAACCTAATTTAACCTAACCTAACCTTATCTAAACTAACCTAACTAACTAACTTCTGGATACCTATTTACTGCTAGGTGAATAGAGGCGTTCGGTGATAGGAAACGCTACCTACAATTACAGCCCTCTTTCTATTACTATTTCTACAAACATAGCCTATTTCCTACCCTAAAATAACCTAACCTAACCTAACCCTCCACACCTAGCTGATTTCCTAGCCAAAACTAACCTAACCAACTCCTGGATACCTATTTACTGCCAGGTGAACAGAGGCATTCGGTGATAAGAAACGTTACCTAAAATTCCAGCTATTTTTTTCTCTTTATTATATTTATTGTTTTTAAATAATTTATAATTTATTTATACTCTATTCATTTTTTTTTTTTTTTACCTATTTCTATTTCTACAAACGTAGCCAATTTCCTAGCCTAAACTAACCTAACCAATATATATATATATATATATATATATATATATATATATATATATATATATATATATATATATATATATATATATATATATATATATATATATATATATATATATATATATATATATATATATATTATTTAAATATGACCGAAAAAGTAAGATTAATAATTCTAACACGAATTTTCTTGATCTTTCGTAAACTACCCACCTCAAGACTCCGCTCCAATATAGAAGCATCAAGAAATATGGACCAATAGGCTTTCTACAATCACTTCCATTCAATACCCATTGTTTCGTGTTCTGTCTTGTGTTGATGAAATTAATACCCTATTAATACCACCTCACCCCATCCATCTCACTCAAATGTAGATATAAACAAATCGGAGATGTGTAAGTTCTATTCAGTTGTGTATGTGTAAACTAAATCTTTGAAAATGTAATAAGTTTTACGAAACGCGCTCAAGTGTCGCGTCAGACTAGAAATAAAAATGAATTTTGGAGAATTGATTTTTGAATTACCACCAACAGTGAAAAGAAATGTACGAAAGATCGAGAAAATTCGTGTTAGAATTATTAATCTTACTTTTTCGGTCATATTTAATAATATATGTCTACAGGAAAGACTGCTACCAAAATATATATATATATATATATATATATATATATATATATATATATATATATATATATATATATATATATATATATATATATATATATATATAAACCAACCACAAAATAACCAACCTTACCTATACCTTACCAACATACCCTAACCAACCCAACCTAAGCATACATATTATCTAAATTGATAACTAAACCATAATTATGCTTGTTTTAACCTAAAATTCTAACCTCAAATTCTAACCTAATTCTAGTTCTAACCAACCTAACCAAACCAACCAACCTAACCAACTAACCTAACTAAGCTAACTAACCAACCTAACCAACCAACCTAACCAACCTAACCAACCAACCAACCAACCTAACCAACCAACCTAACCAACCAACCTAACTAACCAACCTATCCAACCAACCTAATCAACCAACCTAGGCAACCTAACCTAACCAACCAACCTAACCAACCAACCTAACCAACCTATCCTCCCTTCTTATTATCTGACCCGAATTTTCGGTTCGTGTCAGAGTCCATGAGTGTCCGTGTGCGTGTCCGTGTCTGTGAATCCATGGGGTTTTGGGTCCAGGAAGCTATTTGTGTCAACCCAAATTGCCTCCCTTCTCCCCACCTGAAATCCAGGTGGATTGAAAGACCTGACCTAGGTCAGTTGATCCATGTATCCGTCCGTGGGCCCCCGGACTTCAACCCTTCCCCACATTCCAAAGGGTCAGTCAATCAATCTTGGCTATCCAGAGAATCTATCGAAACTGATGCTCCTACAGGAGGGGACACACAGAGAAATCTGTGCCCTGTACTTGCAACCATTCCGACAGGCTCGAACGCAGGTCTGTCCGGATTAAGAACATGTTCTATCCGACTAGGCCACGCTGGAGTTGCCTTCTGAATCAAATTTGGCACTTGTATTTATATCTCATAGCAAGGTTAGTTAGTGTCTATTTATGAACAGTTGCCATGATTGACATGTGAAGTTGTTAATTTGTGTTGTCAGTTAGAAATACCTGACAGCTTTGTTTGATGAGGTTGCAGTCCCGTGAAGCAGTTTTATGAATGAATATTGGAGAATTTAGGCTAACTGACATGTACTCACCTAGTTGTACTCACCTAGTTGTGTTTGCGGGGGTTGAGCTCTGGCTCTTTGGTCCCGCCTCTCAACCGTCAATCAACAGGTGTACAGATTCCTGAGCCTATCGGGCTCTGTCATATCTACACTTGAAACTGTGTATGGAGTCAGCCTCCACCACATCACTTCCTAATGCATTCCATTTGTCAACCACTCTGACACTAAAAAAGTTCTTTCTAATATCTCTGTGGCTCATTTGGGCACTCAGTTTCCACCTGTGTCCCCTAGTACGTGTGCCCCTTGTGTTAAATAGACTGTCTTTATCTACCCTATCAATCCCCTTCAGAATCTTGAATGTGGTGATCATGTCCCCCCTAACTCTTCTGTTAGGGGGGACATATAGGACTGACTTCTGGACTGTCACATATGTCACTTCTGGACTGACATATAGGTAGATGTGTGTGTGTGTGTGTGTGTGTGTGTGTGTGTGTGTGTGTGTGTGTGTGTGTTTAAAAGTATGTATTAATTAATAATTAGTGTGGTGTTTCCAAATAAGTTTGAGAATGGTAAACAAGCAATCCAATATCTAATATGTGCTATTTTATGTCTCATTCTATAAAATATATGTTTTACTAGGGAAGGAAAATCCGGTTTGTTTTTTCTTCGTTTTATTTCAAGAATAAATAGTACATAGGGGAAGAAACGAAGGTTTTGGCTGGTTAAATATAGCGTTGTGGCCGCCATTTTCTGTGTTGGGGGTGGGGTGTGTTGTGGGATTGTGGATGGGGTGGTATGGGGGGGGGGTAGGGGTACGGCGGCCTCCATTGTGGGGGGGGGGGTGTTGGTTTGGGAGGGGGCACGGGGGGGGGGGGAGTGGTCCTGAGATGCTACCTTGGGAAGTGTCGTTGGGGGGGGGGGAGGGGGATGGGTTGGCAGTTAGGTATTTAAATTTAATTTTGTAAGATAGGTTATGTAGAGCGAAGTGTTGAGGAAGGAATAAGAAAAGTGTTTAGGACTGAGTTGAGTGTATTAGTTTTTGTGATTGATGTTAGCAGGAAGGTAGGTGGTTGAAATGTGTAAAGATTTGTTAATGAGATCATTTGGTTAATAATGTAGGAATTAAGAGTAAGTGATCACTGGAGATAGATATTCAACAGCATATTGAGTGGACAAATTTTAGCAGGTAGGTAGGCCGGCCGGGCGGCAGAGAGCCAATGGACTGACATATAGGTAGACGTTTTCTTCATGGATGGTAAACTATTATTAAAATGGCATGTACACATTTCCATGTGCGACATTCATGTACACACACACACACACACTGACCCACGGAGACTGCCCAAATATGTATACCATCAGCAGCAGTTGGTGTTCCCAGGCAGGTCACCCATCCATGTACTAACCAAATTCAACGGTGCTTAACCTGACTGATGTATGGGACGAGACGCAGTGTTCTCAAGGTGGTAGGTAGGTAGTATGGCTGTTTCTATTGTATACAAGTAGTAACTAATCACATGTGAGTGAGTGAGTCAAGATAATGGTAACTGCAGCGGGCGGGCAGGCAGGCGGAGGTACATAGCAGCCAATTCTCCATTAATGATAGTACTTATTGCAACTATTTAGTCAAATTAACCAACAACAAATGGACTACTACTACTTCTTCTACTACTACTACTACTACTACTGTTGCTCCAAAATAGAAAAGGATGGGATGCCGCCGCTGCCATTGATCTCGCACAAGTTGCTGCTGCTGCTGACAAATAACTCATCCTAGGCCTTGCATATGCTCTCTTAGGCTTCATTTAGTCAATACGTGTAACATCATTGAGTCGGGGGACAGGCAGACAGGCATTTTATACATGTTACGCTTATATAGTGGTCTCCAACACCCACCACCCCACAAGATCCATCTAGGGACTGATTAACTAACCCTCACTCACCACGCCCCAAGTAGCTTGCTTACTAACTCCTGGATACCTATTTACTGCTAGGTGAACAGGGGCATTCGCTGATAAGAAACGCTACCAACAGTTACAGTCCTCTTTCTATTTCTACAAACCTAGCCTATTTCCTAGCCAAAACTAACCTAGCCCATTCCTAGCCAAAACTAACCTAACCTAATCTAACCTAACCTAACCTAACCTAACCATATCTAAACTAACCTAACTAACTTACTTTTGTATACCTATTTACTGCAAGATGAACAGAGGCATTCGGTGATAAGAAACGCTACCAACAGTTACAGCCCTATTTCTATTTCTACAAACCTAGCCTATTTCCTAGCAATAACTAACCTAACCTAACCTAATTTAACCTAACCTAACCTTATCTAAACTAACCTAACTAACTAACTTCTGGATACCTATTTACTGCTAGGTGAATAGAGGCGTTCGGTGATAGGAAACGCTACCTACAATTACAGCCCTCTTTCTATTACTATTTCTACAAACATAGCCTATTTCCTACCCTAAAATAACCTAACCTAACCTAACCCTCCACACCTAGCTGATTTCCTAGCCAAAACTAACCTAACCAACTCCTGGATACCTATTTACTGCCAGGTGAACAGAGGCATTCGGTGATAAGAAACGTTACCTAAAATTCCAGCTATTTTTTTCTCTTTATTATATTTATTGTTTTTAAATAATTTATAATTTATTTATACTCTATTCATTTTTTTTATTTTTTTACCTATTTCTATTTCTACAAACGTAGCCAATTTCCTAGCCTAAACTAACCTAACCTAAATATATATATATATATATATATATATATATATAATATATATATATATATATATATATATATATATATAATATATATATATAATATATTATATATATATATTAAATATGACCGAAAAAGTAAGATTAATAATTCTAACACGAATTTTCTTGATCTTTCGTAAACTACCCACCTCAAGACTCCGCTCCAATATAGAAGCATCAAGAAATATGGACCAATAGGCTTTCTACAATCACTTCCATTCAATACCCATTGTTTCGTGTTCTGTCTTGTGTTGATGAAATTAATACCCTATTAATACCACCTCACCCCATCCATCTCACTCAAATGTAGATATAAACAAATCGGAGATGTGTAAGTTCTATTCAGTTGTGTATGTGTAAACTAAAGTCTTTGAAAATGTAATAAGTTTTACGAAACGCGCTCAAGTGTCGCGTCAGACTAGAAATAAAAATGAATTTTGGAGAATTGATTTTTGAATTACCACCAACAGTGAAAAGAAATGTACGAAAGATCGAGAAAATTCGTGTTAGAATTATTAATCTTACTTTTTCGGTCATATTTAATAATATATGTCTACAGGAAAGACTGCTACCAAAATATACTAATATATATATATAATATATATAATAATATATATATATATATAATATATATATATATATATATATATATATATATATATATATATATATATATAAACCAACCACAAAATAACCAACCATACCTATACCTTACCAACATACCCTAACCAACCCAACCTAAGCATACATATTATCTAAATTGATAACTAAACCATAATTATGCTTGTTTTAACCTAAAATTCTAACCTCAAATTCTAACCTAATTCTAGTTCTAACCAACCTAACCAAACCAACCAACCTAACCAACTAACCTAACTAAGCTAACTAACCAACCTAACCAACCAACCTAACCAACCTAACCAACCAACCAACCAACCTAACCAACCAACCTAACCAACCAACCTAACTAACCAACCTATCCAACCAACCTAATCAACCAACCTAGGCAACCTAACTAACCAACCAACCTAACCAACCAACCTAACCAACCTATCCTCCCTTCTTATTATCTGACCCGAATTTTCGGTTCGTGTCAGAGTCCATGAGTGTCCGTGTGCGTGTCCGTGTCTGTGAATCCATGGGGTTTTGGGTCCAGGAAGCTATTTGTGTCAACCCAAATTGCCTCCCTTCTCCCCACCTGAAATCCAGGTGGATTGAAAGACCTGACCTAGGTCAGTTGATCCATGTATCCGTCCGTGGGCCCCCGGACTTCAACCCTTCCCCACATTCCAAAGGGTCAGTCAATCAATCTTGGCTATCCAGAGAATCTATCGAAACTGATGCTCCTACAGGAGGGGACACACAGAGAAATCTGTGCCCTGTACTTGCAACCATTCCGACAGGCTCGAACGCAGGTCTGTCCGGATTAAGAACATGTTCTATCCGACTAGGCCACGCTGGAGTTGCCTTCTGAATCAAATTTGGCACTTGTATTTATATCTCATAGCAAGGTTAGTTAGTGTCTATTTATGAACAGTTGCCATGATTGACATGTGAAGTTGTTAATTTGTGTTGTCAGTTAGAAATACCTGACAGCTTTGTTTGATGAGGTTGCAGTCCCGTGAAGCAGTTTTATGAATGAATATTGGAGAATTTAGGCTAACTGACATGTACTCACCTAGTTGTACTCACCTAGTTGTGTTTGCGGGGGTTGAGCTCTGGCTCTTTGGTCCCGCCTCTCAACCGTCAATCAACAGGTGTACAGATTCCTGAGCCTATCGGGCTCTGTCATATCTACACTTGAAACTGTGTATGGAGTCAGCCTCCACCACATCACTTCCTAATGCATTCCATTTGTCAACCACTCTGACACTAAAAAAGTTCTTTCTAATATCTCTGTGGCTCATTTGGGCACTCAGTTTCCACCTGTGTCCCCTAGTACGTGTGCCCCTTGTGTTAAATAGACTGTCTTTATCTACCCTATCAATCCCCTTCAGAATCTTGAATGTGGTGATCATGTCCCCCCTAACTCTTCTGTTAGGGGGGACATATAGGACTGACTTCTGGACTGTCACATATGTCACTTCTGGACTGACATATAGGTAGATGTGTGTGTGTGTGTGTGTGTGTGTGTGTGTGTGTGTGTGTGTGTGTGTGTGTGTGTGTGTGTGTGTGTGTGTGTGTGTGTTTAAAAGTATGTATTAATTAATAATTAGTGTGGTGTTTCCAAATAAGTTTGAGAATGGTAAACAAGCAATCCAATATCTAATATGTGCTATTTTATGTCTCATTCTATAAAATATATGTTTTACTAGGGAAGGAAAATCCGGTTTGTTTTTTCTTCGTTTTATTTCAAGAATAAATAGTACATAGGGGAAGAAACGAAGGTTTTGGCTGGTTAAATATAGCGTTGTGGCCGCCATTTTCTGTGTTGGGGGTGGGGTGTTTGTGGGATTGTGGATGGGGTGGTATGGGGGGGGGGTAGGGGTACGGCGGCCTCCATTGTGGGGGGGGGGTGTTGGTTTGGGAGGGGGCACGGTGGGGGGGGGGAGTGGTCCTGAGATGCTACCTTGGGAAGTGTCGTTGGGGGGGGGGGGGGGGATGGGTTGGCAGTTAGGTATTTAAATTTAATTTTGTAAGATAGGTTATGTAGAGCGAAGTGTTGAGGAAGGAATAAGAAAAGTGTTTAGGACTGAGTTGAGTGTATTAGTTTTTGTGATTGATGTTAGCAGGAAGGTAGGTGGTTGAAATGTGTAAAGATTTGTTAATGAGATCATTTGGTTAATAATGTAGGAATTAAGAGTAAGTGATCACTGGAGATAGATATTCAACAGCATATTGAGTGGACAAATTTTAGCAGGTAGGTAGGCCGGCCGGGCGGCAGAGAGCCAATGGACTGACATATAGGTAGACGTTTTCTTCATGGATGGTAAACTATTATTAAAATGGCATGTACACATTTCCATGTGCGACATTCATGTACACACACACACACACACTGACCCACGGAGACTGCCCAAATATGTATACCATCAGCAGCAGTTGGTGTTCCCAGGCAGGTCACCCATCCATGTACTAACCAAATTCAACGGTGCTTAACCTGACTGATGTATGGGACGAGACGCAGTGTTCTCAAGGTGGTAGGTAGGTAGTATGGCTGTTTCTATTGTATACAAGTAGTAACTAATCACATGTGAGTGAGTGAGTCAAGATAATGGTAACTGCAGCGGGCGGGCAGGCAGGCGGAGGTACATAGCAGCCAATTCTCCATTAATGATAGTACTTATTGCAACTATTTAGTCAAATTAACCAACAACAAATGGACTACTACTACTTCTTCTACTACTACTACTACTACTACTGTTGCTCCAAAATAGAAAAGGATGGGATGCCGCCGCTGCCATTGATCTCGCACAAGTTGCTGCTGCTGCTGACAAATAACTCATCCTAGGCCTTGCATATGCTCTCTTAGGCTTCATTTAGTCAATACGTGTAACATCATTGAGTCGGGGGACAGGCAGACAGGCATTTTATACATGTTACGCTTATATAGTGGTCTCCAACACCCACCACCCCACAAGATCCATCTAGGGACTGATTAACTAACCCTCACTCACCACGCCCCAAGTAGCTTGCTTACTAACTCCTGGATACCTATTTACTGCTAGGTGAACAGGGGCATTCGCTGATAAGAAACGCTACCAACAGTTACAGTCCTCTTTCTATTTCTACAAACCTAGCCTATTTCCTAGCCAAAACTAACCTAGCCCATTTCCTAGCCAAAACTAACCTAACCTAATCTAACCTAACCTAACCTAACCATATCTAAACTAACCTAACTAACTTACTTTTGTATACCTATTTACTGCAAGATGAACAGAGGCATTCGGTGATAAGAAACGCTACCAACAGTTACAGCCCTATTTCTATTTCTACAAACCTAGCCTATTTCCTAGCAATAACTAACCTAACCTAACCTAATTTAACCTAACCTAACCTTATCTAAACTAACCTAACTAACTAACTTCTGGATACCTATTTACTGCTAGGTGAATAGAGGCGTTCGGTGATAGGAAACGCTACCTACAATTACAGCCCTCTTTCTATTACTATTTCTACAAACATAGCCTATTTCCTACCCTAAAATAACCTAACCTAACCTAACCCTCCACACCTAGCTGATTTCCTAGCCAAAACTAACCTAACCAACTCCTGGATACCTATTTACTGCCAGGTGAACAGAGGCATTCGGTGATAAGAAACGTTACCTAAAATTCCAGCTATTTTTTTCTCTTTATTATATTTATTGTTTTTAAATAATTTATAATTTATTTATACTCTATTCATTTTTTTTATTTTTTTACCTATTTCTATTTCTACAAACGTAGCCAATTTCCTAGCCTAAACTAACCTAACCTATAATATATATATATATATATATATATATATATATATATATATATATATATATATATATATATATATATATATATATATATATTATTAAATATGACCGAAAAAGTAAGATTAATAATTCTAACACGAATTTTCTTGATCTTTCGTAAACTACCCACCTCAAGACTCCGCTCCAATATAGAAGCATCAAGAAATATGGACCAATAGGCTTTCTACAATCACTTCCATTCAATACCCATTGTTTCGTGTTCTGTCTTGTGTTGATGAAATTAATACCCTATTAATACCACCTCACCCCATCCATCTCACTCAAATGTAGATATAAACAAATCGGAGATGTGTAAGTTCTATTCAGTTGTGTATGTGTAAACTAAAGTCTTTGAAAATGTAATAAGTTTTACGAAACGCGCTCAAGTGTCGCGTCAGACTAGAAATAAAAATGAATTTTGGAGAATTGATTTTTGAATTACCACCAACAGTGAAAAGAAATGTACGAAAGATCGAGAAAATTCGTGTTAGAATTATTAATCTTACTTTTTCGGTCATATTTAATAATATATGTCTACAGGAAAGACTGCTACCAAAATATACTAATATATATATATATATATATATATATATATATATATATATATATATATATATATATATATATATATATATATATATATATATATAAACCAACCACAAAATAACCAACCATACCTATACCTTACCAACATACCCTAACCAACCCAACCTAAGCATACATATTATCTAAATTGATAACTAAACCATAATTATGCTTGTTTTAACCTAAAATTCTAACCTCAAATTCTAACCTAATTCTAGTTCTAACCAACCTAACCAAACCAACCAACCTAACCAACTAACCTAACTAAGCTAACTAACCAACCTAACCAACCAACCTAACCAACCTAACCAACCAACCAACCAACCTAACCAACCAACCTAACCAACCAACCTAACTAACCAACCTATCCAACCAACCTAATCAACCAACCTAGGCAACCTAACTAACCAACCAACCTAACCAACCAACCTAACCAACCTATCCTCCCTTCTTATTATCTGACCCGAATTTTCGGTTCGTGTCAGAGTCCATGAGTGTCCGTGTGCGTGTCCGTGTCTGTGAATCCATGGGGTTTTGGGTCCAGGAAGCTATTTGTGTCAACCCAAATTGCCTCCCTTCTCCCCACCTGAAATCCAGGTGGATTGAAAGACCTGACCTAGGTCAGTTGATCCATGTATCCGTCCGTGGGCCCCCGGACTTCAACCCTTCCCCACATTCCAAAGGGTTCAGTCAATCAATCTTGGCTATCCAGAGAATCTATCGAAACTGATGCTCTACAGCTTTGAGGGGACCACACAGAGAAATCTGTGCCCTGTACTTGCAACCATTTCCGACAGGCTCGAACGCAGGTCTGTCCGGATTAAGAACATGTTCTATCCGACTAGGCCACGCTGGAGTTGCCTTCTGAATCAAATTTGGCACTTGTATTTATATCTCATAGCAAGGTTAGTTAGTGTCTATTTATGAACAGTTGCCATGATTGACATGTGAAGTTGTTAATTTGTGTTGTCAGTTAGAAATACCTGACAGCTTTGTTTGATGAGGTTGCAGTCCCGTGAAGCAGTTTTATGAATGAATATTGGAGAATTTAGGCTAACTGACATGTACTCACCTAGTTGTACTCACCTAGTTGTGTTTGCGGGGGTTGAGCTCTGGCTCTTTGGTCCCGCCTCTCAACCGTCAATCAACAGGTGTACAGATTCCTGAGCCTATCGGGCTCTGTCATATCTACACTTGAAACTGTGTATGGAGTCAGCCTCCACCACATCACTTCCTAATGCATTCCATTTGTCAACCACTCTGACACTAAAAAAGTTCTTTCTAATATCTCTGTGGCTCATTTGGGCACTCAGTTTCCACCTGTGTCCCCTAGTACGTGTGCCCCTTGTGTTAAATAGACTGTCTTTATCTACCCTATCAATCCCCTTCAGAATCTTGAATGTGGTGATCATGTCCCCCCTAACTCTTCTGTTAGGGGGGACATATAGGACTGACTTCTGGACTGTCACATATGTCACTTCTGGACTGACATATAGGTAGATGTGTGTGTGTGTGTGTGTGTGTGTGTGGTGTGTGTGTGTGTGTGTGTGTGTGTGTGTGTGTGTGTGTGTGTGTGTGTGTGTTTAAAAGTATGTATTAATTAATAATTAGTGTGGTGTTTCCAAATAAGTTTGAGAATGGTAAACAAGCAATCCAATATCTAATATGTGCTATTTTATGTCTCATTCTATAAAATATATGTTTTACTAGGGAAGGAAAATCCGGTTTGTTTTTTTCTTCGTTTTATTTCAAGAATAAATAGTACATAGGGGAAGAAACGAAGGTTTTGGCTGGTTAAATATAGCGTTGTGGCCGCCATTTTCTGTGTTGGGGGTGGGGTGTGTTGTGGGATTGTGGATGGGGTGGTATGGGGGGGGGGTAGGGGTACGGCGGCCTCCATTGTGGGGGGGGGGTGTTGGTTTGGGAGGGGGGCACGGTGGGGGGGGGGGAGTGGTCCTGAGATGCTACCTTGGGAAGTGTCGTTGGGGGGGGGGGGGAGGGGGATGGGTTGGCAGTTAGGTATTTAAATTTAATTTTGTAAGATAGGTTATGTAGAGGCGAAGTGTTGAGGAAGGAATAAGAAAAGTGTTTAGGGGACTGAGTTGAGTGTATTAGTTTTTGTGATTGATGTTAGCAGGAAGGTAGGTGGTTGAAATGTGTAAAGATTTGTTAATGAGATCATTTGGTTAATAATGTAGAATTAAGAGTAAGTGATCACTGGAGATAGATATTTCAACAGCATATTGAGTGGACAAATTTTAGCAGGTAGGGTAGGCCGGCCGGGCGGCCAGAAGAGAGCCAATGGACTGACATATAGGTAGACGTTTTCTTCATGGATGGTAAACTATTATTAAAAATGGCATGTACACATTTCCATGTGCGACATTCATGTACACACACACACACACACTGACCCACGGAGGACTCGCCAAATATGTATACCATCAGCAGCAGTTGGTGTTCCCAGGCAGGTCACCCATCCATGTACTAACAAATTCAACGGTGCTTAACCTGACTGATGTATGGGGACGAGACGCAGTGTTCTCAAGGTGGTAGGTAGGGTAGTATGGCTGTTTCTATTGTATACAAGTAGTAAACTAATCACATGTGAGTGAGTGAGTCAAGATAATGGTAACTGCAGCGGGCGGGCAGGCAGGGCGGAGGTACATAGCAGCCAATTCTCCATTAATGATAGTACTTATTGCAACTATTTAGTCAAATTAACCAACAACAAATGGACTACTACTACTTCTTCTACTACTACTAATACTACTACTGTTGCTCCAAATAGAAAAGGATGGGATGCCGCCGCGCTGCCATTGATCTCGCACAAGTTGCTGCTGCTGCTGACAAATAACTCATCCTAGGCCTGCATATGCTCTCTTAGGCTTCATTTAGTCAATTACGTGTAACATCATTGAGTCGGGGGACAGGCAGACAGGCATTTTATACATGTTACGCTTATTATAGTGGTCTCCAACACCCACCACCCCACAAGATCCATCTAGGGACTGATTAACTAACCCTCACTCACCACAGCCCCAAGTAGCTTGCTTACTAACTCCTGGATACCTATTTACTGCTAGGTGAACAGGGGCATTCGCTGATAAGAAACGCTACCAACAGTTACAGTCCTCTTTCTATTTCTACAAACCTAGCTATTCCTAGCCAAAACTAACCCTAGCCCATTTCCTAGCCAAAACTAACCTAACCTAATCTAACCTAACCTAACCTAACCTAACCATATCTAAACTAACCTAACTAATTACTTTTGTATACCTATTTACTGCAAGATGAACAGAGCATTCGGTGATAAGAAACGCTACCACACAGTTACAGCCCTATTCTATTTCTACAAACCTAGCCTATTTCTAGCAATAACTAACCTAACCTAACCTAACCTAATTTAAACCTAACCTAACCCTTATCTAAACTAACTAACTAACTAACTTCTGGATACCTCTTTTACTGCTAGGTGAATAGAGGCGTTCGGTGATAGGAAACGCTACCTACAATTACAGCCCTCTTTCTATTACTATTTCACAAACATAGCCTATTTCCTACCCTAAAATAACCTAACCTAACCTAACCCCTCCAACCTAGCTGATTCCTAGCCAAAACCTAACCTAACCAACTCCTGGATACCTATTTACTGACAGGTGAACAGAGGCATTCGGTGATAAGAAACGTTACATAAAATTCCAGCTATTTTTTTCTCTTTATTATATTTATTGTTTTAAATTAATTTATAATTTATTTATACTCTATCATTTTTTTATATTTTTTTACCTATTTCTATTTCTACAAACGTAAGCCAATTTCCTAGCCTAACCTAACCTAACCTAAATATATATATATATATATATATCTATATATATATTATAATATATATATATATATATATATCTATATATATCTATATATTATATATTATTAAATATGACCGAAAAGTAAGATTAATAATTCTAACACGAATTTTCTTGATCTTTCGTAAACTACCCACCATCAAGACTCCGCTCCAATATAGAAGCATCAAGAAATATGGACCAATAGGCTTTCTACAATCACTTCCATTCAATACCATTGTTTCGTGTTCTGTCCTTGTGTTGATGAAATTAATACCCTATTAATACCACCTCCCCACCATCCATCTCACTCAAATGTAGATATAAACAAATCGGAGATGTGTAAGTTCTATTCAGTTGTGTATGTGTAAACTAAAGTCTTTGAAAATGTAATAAGTTTTACGAAACGCGCTCAAGTGTCGCGTCAGACTAGAAATAAAAATGAATTTTGGAGAATTGATTTTTGAATTACCACCAACAGTGAAAAGAAATGTACGAAAGATCGAGAAAATTCGTGTTAGAATTATTAATCTTACTTTTTTCGGTCATATTTAATAATATATGTCTACAGGAAAGACTGCTACCAAAATATACTAATATATAGATATAATATAGATATATATATATATATATATATATATATATATATATATATATATAAACCAACCACAAAATAACCAACCTTACCTATACCTTACCAACATACCCTAAACCAACCCAACCTAAGCATTACATATTATCTAAATTGATAACTAAACCATAATTATGCTTGTTTTAACCTAAAATTTCTAACCTCAAATTCTAACCTAATTCTAGTTCTAACCAACCTAACCAACCAACCAACCTAACCAACCAACCAAACCAACCTAACCAACCAACCTAACCAACCAACCTAACTAACCAACCTATCCAACCAACCTAATCAACCAACCTAGGCAACCTAACCTAAAACCAACCAAACCTAACCAACCAACCTAACCAACCTATCCTCCCTTCTTATTATCTGACCCGAATTTTCGGTTCGTGTCAGAGTCCATGAGTTGTCCATGTGGCGTGTCCGTGTCTGTGAATCCATGGGGTTTTGGGTCCAGGAAGCTATTTGTGTCAACCCAAATTGCCTCCCTTCTCCCCACCTGAAATCCAGGTGGATGACAGACCTGACCTAGGTCAGTTGATCCATGTATCCGTCCGTGGGCCCCCGGACTTCAACCCTTCCCCACATTCCAAAGGGTCAGTCAATCAATCTTGGCTATCCAGAGAATCTATCGAAACTGATGCTCCTACAGGAGGGGACACACAGAGAATCTGTGCCCTGTACTTGCAACCATTCCGACAGGCTCGAACGCAGGTCTGTCCGGATTAAGAACATGTTCTATCCGACTAGGCCACGCTGGAGTTGCCTTCTGAATCAAATTTGGCACTTGTATTTATATCTCATAGCAAGGTTAGTTAGTGTCTATTATGAACAGTTGCCATGATTGACATGTGAAGTTGTTAATTTGTGTTGTCAGTTAGAAATACCTGACAAGCTTTGTTTGATGAGGTTGCAGTCCCGTGAAGCAGTTTTATGAATGAATATTGGAGAATTTAGGCTAACTGACATGTACTCACCTAGTTGTACTCACCTAGTTGTGTTTGCGGGGGTTGAGCTCTGGCTCTTTGGTCCCGCCTCTCAACCGTCAATCTACAGGTGTACAGATTCCTGAGCCTATCGGGCTCTGTCATATCTACACTTGAAACTGTGTATGGAGTCAGCCTCCACCACAATCACTTCCTAATGCATTCCATTTGTTCAACCACTCTGACACTAAAAAGTTCTTTCTAATATCTCTGTGGCTCATTTGGGCACTCAGTTTCCACCTGTGTCCCCTAGTAACGTGTGCCCCTTGTGTTAATAGACTGTCTTTATCTACCCTATCAATCCCCTTCAGAATCTTGAATGTGGTGATCATGTCCCCCTAACTCTTCTGTTAGGGGGGACATATAGGACTGACTTCTGGACTGTCACATATGTCACTTCTGGACTGACATATAGGTAGATGGTGTGTGTGTGTGTGTGTGTGTGTGTGTGTGTGTGTGTGTGTGTGGTGTTTAAAAGTATGTATAATTAATAATTAGTGTGGTGTTTCCAAATAAGTTTGAGAATGGTAAACAAGCAATCCAATATCTAATATGTGCTATTTTATGTCTCATTCTATAAAATATATGTTTTACTAGGGAAGGAAAATCCGGTTTGTTTTTTTCTTCGTTTTATTTCAAGAATAAATAGTACATAGGGGAAGAAACGAAGGTTTTGGCTGGTTAAATATAGCGTTGTGGCCGCCATTTTCTGTGTTGGGGGTGGGGTGTGTTGTGGGATTGTGGATGGGGTGGTATGGGGGGGGGGGGTAGGGGTACGGCGGCCTCCATTGTGGGGGGGGGGGGGTGTTGGTTTGGGAGGGGGCACGGTGGGGGGGGGGGGAGTGGTCCTGAGATGCTACCTTGGGAAGTGTCGTTGGGGGGGGGGGAGGGGGATGGGTTGGCAGTTAGGTATTTAAATTTAATTTTGTAAGATAGGTTATGTAGAGCGAAGTGTTGAGGAAGGAATAAGAAAAGTGTTTAGGACTGAGTTGAGTGTATTAGTTTTTGTGATTGATGTTAGCAGGAAGGTAGGTGGTTGAAATGTGTAAAGATTTGTTAATGAGATCATTTGGTTAATAATGTAGGAATTAAGAGTAAGTGATCACTGGAGATAGATATTCAACAGCATATTGAGTGGACAAATTTTAGCAGGTAGGTAGGCCGGCCGGGCGGCAGAGAGCCAATGGACTGACATATAGGTAGACGTTTTCTTCATGGATGGTAAACTATTATTAAAATGGCATGTACACATTTCCATGTGCGACATTCATGTACACACACACACACACACTGACCCACGGAGACTGCCCAAATATGTATACCATCAGCAGCAGTTGGTGTTCCCAGGCAGGTCACCCATCCATGTACTAACCAAATTCAACGGTGCTTAACCTGACTGATGTATGGGACGAGACGCAGTGTTCTCAAGGTGGTAGGTAGGTAGTATGGCTGTTTCTATTGTATACAAGTAGTAAACTAATCACATGTGAGTGAGTGAGTCAAGATAATGGTAACTGCAGCGGGCGGGCAGGCAGGCGGAGGTACATAGCAGCCAATTCTCCATTAATGATAGTACTTATTGCAACTATTTAGTCAAATTAACCAACAACAAATGGACTACTACTACTTCTTCTACTACTACTACTACTACTACTGTTGCTCCAAAATAGAAAAGGATGGGATGCCGCCGCTGCCATTGATCTCGCACAAGTTGCTGCTGCTGCTGACAAATAACTCATCCTAGGCCTTGCATATGCTCTCTTAGGCTTCATTTAGTCAATACGTGTAACATCATTGAGTCGGGGGACAGGCAGACAGGCATTTTATATATGTTACGCTTATATAGTGGTCTCCAACACCCACCACCCCACAAGATCCATCTAGGGACTGATTAACTAACCCTCACTCACCACGCCCCAAGTAGCTTGCTTACTAACTCCTGGATACCTATTTACTGCTAGGTGAACAGGGGCATTCGCTGATAAGAAACGCTACCAACAGTTACAGTCCTCTTTCTATTTCTACAAACCTAGCCTATTTCCTAGCCAAAACTAACCTAGCCCATTTCCTAGCCAAAACTAACCTAACCTAATCTAACCTAACCTAACCTAACCTAACCATATCTAAACTAACCTAACTAACTTACTTTTGTATACCTATTTACTGCAAGATGAACAGAGGCATTCGGTGATAAGAAACGCTACCAACAGTTACAGCCCTATTTCTATTTCTACAAACCTAGCCTATTTCCTAGCAATAACTAACCTAACCTAACCTAACCTAATTTAACCTAACCTAACCTTATCTAAACTAACCTAACTAACTAACTTCTGGATACCTATTTACTGCTAGGTGAATAGAGGCGTTCGGTGATAGGAAACGCTACCTACAATTACAGCCCTCTTTCTATTACTATTTCTACAAACATAGCCTATTTCCTACCCTAAAATAACCTAACCTAACCTAACCCTCCACACCTAGCTGATTTCCTAGCCAAAACTAACCTAACCAACTCCTGGATACCTATTTACTGCCAGGTGAACAGAGGCATTCGGTGATAAGAAACGTTACCTAAAATTCCAGCTATTTTTTTCTCTTTATTATATTTATTGTTTTTAAATAATTTATAATTTATTTATACTCTATTCATTTTTTTATATTTTTTTACCTATTTCTATTTCTACAAACGTAGCCAATTTCCTAGCCTAAACTAACCTAACCTAAATATATATATATATATATATATATATATATATATATATATATATATATATATATATATATATATATATATATATATATATATATATATATATATATATTATTAAATATGACCGAAAAAGTAAGATTAATAATTCTAACACGAATTTTCTTGATCTTTCGTAAACTACCCACCTCAAGACTCCGCTCCAATATAGAAGCATCAAGAAATATGGACCAATAGGCTTTCTACAATCACTTCCATTCAATACCCATTGTTTCGTGTTCTGTCTTGTGTTGATGAAATTAATACCCTATTAATACCACCTCACCCCATCCATCTCACTCAAATGTAGATATAAACAAATCGGAGATGTGTAAGTTCTATTCAGTTGTGTATGTGTAAACTAAAGTCTTTGAAAATGTAATAAGTTTTACGAAACGCGCTCAAGTGTCGCGTCAGACTAGAAATAAAAATGAATTTTGGAGAATTGATTTTTGAATTACCACCAACAGTGAAAAGAAATGTACGAAAGATCGAGAAAATTCGTGTTAGAATTATTAATCTTACTTTTTCGGTCATATTTAATAATATATGTCTACAGGAAAGACTGCTACCAAAATATACTAATATATATATATATATATATATATATATATATATATATTATATATATATATATATATATATATATATATAAACCAACCACAAAATAACCAACCTTACCTATACCTTACCAACATACCCTAACCAACCCAACCTAAGCATACATATTATCTAAATTGATAACTAAACCATAATTATGCTTGTTTTAACCTAAAATTCTAACCTCAAATTCTAACCTAATTCTAGTTCTAACCAACCTAACCAAACCAACCAACCTAACCAACTAACCTAACTAAGCTAACTAACCAACCTAACCAACCAACCTAACCAACCTAACCAACCAACCAACCAACCTAACCAACCAACCTAACCAACCAACCTAACTAACCAACCTATCCAACCAACCTAATCAACCAACCTAGGCAACCTAACCTAACCAACCAACCTAACCAACCAACCTAACCAACCTATCCTCCCTTCTTATTATCTGACCCGAATTTTCGGTTCGTGTCAGAGTCCATGAGTGTCCATGTGCGTGTCCGTGTCTGTGAATCCATGGGGTTTTGGGTCCAGGAAGCTATTTGTGTCAACCCAAATTGCCTCCCTTCTCCCCACCTGAAATCCAGGTGGATTGAAAGACCTGACCTAGGTCAGTTGATCCATGTATCCGTCCGTGGGCCCCCGGACTTCAACCCTTCCCCACATTCCAAAGGGTCAGTCAATCAATCTTGGCTATCCAGAGAATCTATCGAAACTGATGCTCCTACAGGAGGGGACACACAGAGAAATCTGTGCCCTGTACTTGCAACCATTCCGACAGGCTCGAACGCAGGTCTGTCCGGATTAAGAACATGTTCTATCCGACTAGGCCACGCTGGAGTTGCCTTCTGAATCAAATTTGGCACTTGTATTTATATCTCATAGCAAGGTTAGTTAGTGTCTATTTATGAACAATTGCCATGATTGACATGTGAAGTTGTTAATTTGTGTTGTCAGTTAGAAATACCTGACAGCTTTGTTTGATGAGGTTGCAGTCCCGTGAAGCAGTTTTATGAATGAATATTGGAGAATTTAGGCTAACTGACATGTACTCACCTAGTTGTACTCACCTAGTTGTGTTTGCGGGGGTTGAGCTCTGGCTCTTTGGTCCCGCCTCTCAACCGTCAATCAACAGGTGTACAGATTCCTGAGCCTATCGGGCTCTGTCATATCTACACTTGAAACTGTGTATGGAGTCAGCCTCCACCACATCACTTCCTAATGCATTCCATTTGTCAACCACTCTGACACTAAAAAAGTTCTTTCTAATATCTCTGTGGCTCATTTGGGCACTCAGTTTCCACCTGTGTCCCCTAGTACGTGTGCCCCTTGTGTTAAATAGACTGTCTTTATCTACCCTATCAATCCCCTTCAGAATCTTGAATGTGGTGATCATGTCCCCCCTAACTCTTCTGTTAGGGGGGACATATAGGACTGACTTCTGGACTGTCACATATGTCACTTCTGGACTGACATATAGGTAGATGTGTGTGTGTGTGTGTGTGTGTGTGTGTGTGTGTGTGTGTGTGTGTGTGTGTGTGTGTGTGTTTAAAAGTATGTATTAATTAATAATTAGTGTGGTGTTTCCAAATAAGTTTGAGAATGGTAAACAAGCAATCCAATATCTAATATGTGCTATTTTATGTCTCATTCTATAAAATATATGTTTTACTAGGGAAGGAAAATCCGGTTTGTTTTTTTCTTCGTTTTATTTCAAGAATAAATAGTACATAGGGGAAGAAACGAAGGTTTTGGCTGGTTAAATATAGCGTTGTGGCCGCCATTTTCTGTGTTGGGGGTGGGGTGTGTTGTGGGATTGTGGATGGGGTGGTATGGGGGGGGGTAGGGGTACGGCGGCCTCCATTGTGGGGGGGGGGGGTGTTGGTTTGGGAGGGGGCACGGTGGGGGGGGGGGGAGTGGTCCTGAGATGCTACCTTAGGAAGTGTCGTTGGGGGGGGGGGGAGGGGGATGGGTTGGCAGTTAGGTATTTAAATTTAATTTTGTAAGATAGGTTATGTAGAGCGAAGTGTTGAGGAAGGAATAAGAAAAGTGTTTAGGACTGAGTTGAGTGTATTAGTTTTTGTGATTGATGTTAGCAGGAAGGTAGGTGGTTGAAATGTGTAAAGATTTGTTAATGAGATCATTTGGTTAATAATGTAGGAATTAAGAGTAAGTGATCACTGGAGATAGATATTCAACAGCATATTGAGTGGACAAATTTTAGCAGGTAGGTAGGCCGGCCGGGCGGCAGAGAGCCAATGGACTGACATATAGGTAGACGTTTTCTTCATGGATGGTAAACTATTATTAAAATGGCATGTACACATTTCCATGTGCGACATTCATGTACACACACACACACACACTGACCCACGGAGACTGCCCAAATATGTATACCATCAGCAGCAGTTGGTGTTCCCAGGCAGGTCACCCATCCATGTACTAACCAAATTCAACGGTGCTTAACCTGACTGATGTATGGGACGAGACGCAGTGTTCTCAAGGTGGTAGGTAGGTAGTATGGCTGTTTCTATTGTATACAAGTAGTAACTAATCACATGTGAGTGAGTGAGTCAAGATAATGGTAACTGCAGCGGGCGGGCAGGCAGGCGGAGGTACATAGCAGCCAATTCTCCATTAATGATAGTACTTATTGCAACTATTTAGTCAAATTAACCAACAACAAATGGACTACTACTACTTCTTCTACTACTACTACTACTACTACTGTTGCTCCAAAATAGAAAAGGATGGGATGCCGCCGCTGCCATTGATCTCGCACAAGTTGCTGCTGCTGCTGACAAATAACTCATCCTAGGCCTTGCATATGCTCTCTTAGGCTTCATTTAGTCAATACGTGTAACATCATTGAGTCGGGGGACAGGCAGACAGGCATTTTATACATGTTACGCTTATATAGTGGTCTCCAACACCCACCACCCCACAAGATCCATCTAGGGACTGATTAACTAACCCTCACTCACCACGCCCCAAGTAGCTTGCTTACTAACTCCTGGATACCTATTTACTGCTAGGTGAACAGGGGCATTCGCTGATAAGAAACGCTACCAACAGTTACAGTCCTCTTTCTATTTCTACAAACCTAGCCTATTTCCTAGCCAAAACTAACCTAGCCCATTTCCTAGCCAAAACTAACCTAACCTAATCTAACCTAACCTAACCTAACCTAACCATATCTAAACTAACCTAACTAACTTACTTTTGTATACCTATTTACTGCAAGATGAACAGAGGCATTCGGTGATAAGAAACGCTACCAACAGTTACAGCCCTATTTCTATTTCTACAAACCTAGCCTATTTCCTAGCAATAACTAACCTAACCTAATTTAACCTAACCTAACCTTATCTAAACTAACCTAACTAACTAACTTCTGGATACCTATTTACTGCTAGGTGAATAGAGGCGTTCGGTGATAGGAAACGCTACCTACAATTACAGCCCTCTTTCTATTACTATTTCTACAAACATAGCCTATTTCCTACCCTAAAATAACCTAACCTAACCTAACCCTCCACACCTAGCTGATTTCCTAGCCAAAACTAACCTAACCAACTCCTGGATACCTATTTACTGCCAGGTGAACAGAGGCATTCGGTGATAAGAAACGTTACCTAAAATTCCAGCTATTTTTTTCTCTTTATTATATTTATTGTTTTTAAATAATTTATAATTTATTTATACTCTATTCATTTTTTTATATTTTTTTACCTATTTCTATTTCTACAAACGTAGCCAATTTCCTAGCCTAAACTAACCTAACCTAAATATATATATATATATATATATATATATATATATATATATATATATATATATATATATATATATATATATATATATATATATATATATACAATCTTTGGACAACACCCACCAGTGGGACTCGAACCCAGAAAGCACAACTACCTTCCAGTAGCTGGCATAACTAGTATGCTTTAACCCACTACGCCATCAGACCTTACAAAAGAAGTAGATAGTTCGAGATATATATATCTCAAACATCTCTACCTCCCGAAGGCACCAGATGAGTGAGGGGTCAGTCTGCAATTTTCATCAAGCCACTGTCAATGTGAGAGAACTCGTGTCCAGCTTTGAAGCTGGACACGAGTTCTCTCACATTGACAGTGGCTTGATGAAAATTGCAGACTGACCCCTCACTCATCTGGTGCCTTCGGGAGGTAGAGATGTTTGAGATATATATATCTCGAACTATCTACTTCTTTTGTAAGGTCTGATGGCGTAGTGGGTTAAAGCATACTAGTTATGCCAGCTACTGGAAGGTAGTTGTGCTTTCTGGGTTCGAGTCCCACTGGTGGGTGTTGTCCAAAGATTGTTTATCTTCACTTGTGGTTTATGCAAGTATAGGCTTATATATATATATATATATATATATATATATATATATATATATATATATATATATATATTATTAAATATGACCGAAAAAGTAAGATTAATAATTCTAACACGAATTTTCTTGATCTTTCGTAAACTACCCACCTCAAGACTCCGCTCCAATATAGAAGCATCAAGAAATATGGACCAATAGGCTTTCTACAATCACTTCCATTCAATACCCATTGTTTCGTGTTCTGTCTTGTGTTGATGAAATTAATACCCTATTAATACCACCTCACCCCATCCATCTCACTCAAATGTAGATATAAACAAATCGGAGATGTGTAAGTTCTATTCAGTTGTGCATGTGTAAACTAAAGTCTTTGAAAATGTAATAAGTTTTACGAAACGCGCTCAAGTGTCGCGTCAGACTAGAAATAAAAATGAATTTTGGAGAATTGATTTTTGAATTACCACCAACAGTGAAAAGAAATGTACGAAAGATCGAGAAAATTCGTGTTAGAATTATTAATCTTACTTTTTCGGTCATATTTAATAATATATGTCTACAGGAAAGACTGCTACCAAAATATACTAATATATATATATATATATATATATATATATATATATATATATATATATATATATATATATATATATATATATATATATATATATATAAACCAACCACAAAATAACCAACCTTACCTATACCTTACCAACATACCCTAACCAACCCAACCTAAGCATACATATTATCTAAATTGATAACTAAACCATAATTATGCTTGTTTTAACCTAAAATTCTAACCTCAAATTCTAACCTAATTCTAGTTCTAACCAACCTAACCAAACCAACCAACCTAACCAACTAACCTAACTAAGCTAACTAACCAACCTAACCAACCAACCTAACCAACCTAACCAACCAACCAACCAACCTAACCAACCAACCTAACCAACCAACCTAACTAACCAACCTATCCAACCAACCTAATCAACCAACCTAGGCAACCTAACCTAACCAACCAACCTAACCAACCAACCTAACCAACCTATCCTCCCTTCTTATTATCTGACCCGAATTTTCGGTTCGTGTCAGAGTCCATGAGTGTCCATGTGCGTGTCCGTGTCTGTGAATCCATGGGGTTTTGGGTCCAGGAAGCTATTTGTGTCAACCCAAATTGCCTCCCTTCTCCCCACCTGAAATCCAGGTGGATTGAAAGACCTGACCTAGGTCAGTTGATCCATGTATCCGTCCGTGGGCCCCCGGACTTCAACCCTTCCCCACATTCCAAAGGGTCAGTCAATCAATCTTGGCTATCCAGAGAATCTATCGAAACTGATGCTCCTACAGGAGGGGACACACAGAGAAATCTGTGCCCTGTACTTGCAACCATTCCGACAGGCTCGAACGCAGGTCTGTCCGGATTAAGAACATGTTCTATCCGACTAGGCCACGCTGGAGTTGCCTTCTGAATCAAATTTGGCACTTGTATTTATATCTCATAGCAAGGTTAGTTAGTGTCTATTTATGAACAGTTGCCATGATTGACATGTGAAGTTGTTAATTTGTGTTGTCAGTTAGAAATACCTGACAGCTTTGTTTGATGAGGTTGCAGTCCCGTGAAGCAGTTTTATGAATGAATATTGGAGAATTTAGGCTAACTGACATGTACTCACCTAGTTGTACTCACCTAGTTGTGTTTGCGGGGGTTGAGCTCTGGCTCTTTGGTCCCGCCTCTCAACCGTCAATCAACAGGTGTACAGATTCCTGAGCCTATCGGGCTCTGTCATATCTACACTTGAAACTGTGTATGGAGTCAGCCTCCACCACATCACTTCCTAATGCATTCCATTTGTCAACCACTCTGACACTAAAAAAGTTCTTTCTAATATCTCTGTGGCTCATTTGGGCACTCAGTTTCCACCTGTGTCCCCTAGTACGTGTGCCCTTGTGTTAAATAGACTGTCTTTATCTACCCTATCAATCCCCTTCAGAATCTTGAATGTGGTGATCATGTCCCCCCTAACTCTTCTGTTAGGGGGACATATAGGACTGACTTCTGGACTGTCACATATGTCACTTCTGGACTGACATATAGGTAGATGTGTGTGTGTGTGTGTGTGTGTGTGTGTGTGTGTGTGTGTGTGTGTGTGTGTGTGTGTGTGTTTAAAAGTATGTATTAATTAATAATTAGTGTGGTGTTTCCAAATAAGTTTGAGAATGGTAAACAAGCAATCCAATATCTAATATGTGCTATTTTATGTCTCATTCTATAAAATATATGTTTTACTAGGGAAGGAAAATCCGGTTTGTTTTTTTCTTCGTTTTATTTCAAGAATAAATAGTACATAGGGGAAGAAACGAAGGTTTTGGCTGGTTAAATATAGCGTTGTGGCCGCCATTTTCTGTGTTGGGGGTGGGGTGTGTTGTGGGATTGTGGATGGGGTGGTATGGGGGGGGGGGGTAGGGGTACGGCGGCCTCCATTGTGGGGGGGGGGGGTGTTGGTTTGGGAGGGGGCACGGTGGGGGGGGGGGAGTGGTCCTGAGATGCTACCTTGGGAAGTGTCGTTGGGGGGGGGGGGAGGGGGATGGGTTGGCAGTTAGGTATTTAAATTTAATTTTGTAAGATAGGTTATGTAGAGCGAAGTGTTGAGGAAGGAATAAGAAAAGTGTTTAGGACTGAGTTGAGTGTATTAGTTTTTGTGATTGATGTTAGCAGGAAGGTAGGTGGTTGAAATGTGTAAAGATTTGTTAATGAGATCATTTGGTTAATAATGTAGGAATTAAGAGTAAGTGATCACTGGAGATAGATATTCAACAGCATATTGAGTGGACAAATTTTAGCAGGTAGGTAGGCCGGCCGGGCGGCAGAGAGCCAATGGACTGACATATAGGTAGACGTTTTCTTCATGGATGGTAAACTATTATTAAAATGGCATGTACACATTTCCATGTGCGACATTCATGTACACACACACACACACACTGACCCACGGAGACTGCCCAAATATGTATACCATCAGCAGCAGTTGGTGTTCCCAGGCAGGTCACCCATCCATGTACTAACCAAATTCAACGGTGCTTAACCTGACTGATGTATGGGACGAGACGCAGTGTTCTCAAGGTGGTAGGTAGGTAGTATGGCTGTTTCTATTGTATACAAGTAGTAACTAATCACATGTGAGTGAGTGAGTCAAGATAATGGTAACTGCAGCGGGCGGGCAGGCAGGCGGAGGTACATAGCAGCCAATTCTCCATTAATGATAGTACTTATTGCAACTATTTAGTCAAATTAGCCAACAACAAATGGACTACTACTACTTCTTCTACTACTACTACTACTACTACTGTTGCTCCAAAATAGAAAAGGATGGGATGCCGCCGCTGCCATTGATCTCGCACAAGTTGCTGCTGCTGCTGACAAATAACTCATCCTAGGCCTTGCATATGCTCTCTTAGGCTTCATTTAGTCAATACGTGTAACATCATTGAGTCGGGGGACAGGCAGACAGGCATTTTATACATGTTACGCTTATATAGTGGTCTCCAACACCCACCACCCCACAAGATCCATCTAGGGACTGATTAACTAACCCTCACTCACCACGCCCCAAGTAGCTTGCTTACTAACTCCTGGATACCTATTTACTGCTAGGTGAACAGGGGCATTCGCTGATAAGAAACGCTACCAACAGTTACAGTCCTCTTTCTATTTCTACAAACCTAGCCTATTTCCTAGCCAAAACTAACCTAGCCCATTTCCTAGCCAAAACTAACCTAACCTAATCTAACCTAACCTAACCTAACCTAACCATATCTAAACTAACCTAACTAACTTACTTTTGTATACCTATTTACTGCAAGATGAACAGAGGCATTCGGTGATAAGAAACGCTACCAACAGTTACAGCCCTATTTCTATTTCTACAAACCTAGCCTATTTCCTAGCAATAACTAACCTAACCTAATTTAACCTAACCTAACCTTATCTAAACTAACCTAACTAACTAACTTCTGGATACCTATTTACTGCTAGGTGAATAGAGGCGTTCGGTGATAGGAAACGCTACCTACAATTACAGCCCTCTTTCTATTACTATTTCTACAAACATAGCCTATTTCCTACCCTAAAATAACCTAACCTAACCTAACCCTCCACACCTAGCTGATTTCCTAGCCAAAACTAACCTAACCAACTCCTGGATACCTATTTACTGCCAGGTGAACAGAGGCATTCGGTGATAAGAAACGTTACCTAAAATTCCAGCTATTTTTTTCTCTTTATTATATTTATTGTTTTTAAATAATTTATAATTTATTTATACTCTATTCATTTTTTTATATTTTTTTACCTATTTCTATTTCTACAAACGTAGCCAATTTCCTAGCCTAAACTAACCTAACCTAAATATATATATATATATATATATATATATATATATATATATATATATATATATATATAACTGAAAACTCACACCCCAGAAGTGACTCGAACCCATACTCCCACAACTGGTATGTACAGGGACGCCTTAATCCGCTTGATATAGTTGTATATAGTCCTGGGGACCATTCAGGCTTGTTTGCATATATATATATATATATATATATATATATATATATATATATATATATATATATATATATTATTAAATATGACCGAAAAAGTAAGATTAATAATTCTAACACGAATTTTCTTGATCTTTCGTAAACTACCCACCTCAAGACTCCGCTCCAATATAGAAGCATCAAGAAATATGGACCAATAGGCTTTCTACAATCACTTCCATTCAATACCCATTGTTTCGTGTTCTGTCTTGTGTTGATGAAATTAATACCCTATTAATACCACCTCACCCCATCCATCTCACTCAAATGTAGATATAAACAAATCGGAGATGTGTAAGTTCTATTCAGTTGTGTATGTGTAAACTAAAGTCTTTGAAAATGTAATAAGTTTTACGAAACGCGCTCAAGTGTCGCGTCAGACTAGAAATAAAAATGAATTTTGGAGAATTGATTTTTGAATTACCACCAACAGTGAAAAGAAATGTACGAAAGATCGAGAAAATTCGTGTTAGAATTATTAATCTTACTTTTTCGGTCATATTTAATAATATATGTCTACAGGAAAGACTGCTACCAAAATATACTAATATATATATATATATATAAACCAACCACAAAATAACCAACCTTACCTATACCTTACCAACATACCCTAACCAACCCAACCTAAGCATACATATTATCTAAATTGATAACTAAACCATAATTATGCTTGTTTTAACCTAAAATTCTAACCTCAAATTCTAACCTAATTCTAGTTCTAACCAACCTAACCAAACCAACCAACCTAACCAACTAACCTAACTAAGCTAACTAACCAACCTAACCAACCAACCTAACCAACCTAACCAACCAACCAACCAACCTAACCAACCAACCTAACCAACCAACCTAACTAACCAACCTATCCAACCAACCTAATCAACCAACCTAGGCAACCTAACCTAACCAACCAACCTAACCAACCAACCTAACCAACCTATCCTCCCTTCTTATTATCTGACCCGAATTTTCGGTTCGTGTCAGAGTCCATGAGTGTCCATGTGCGTGTCCGTGTCTGTGAATCCATGGGGTTTTGGGTCCAGGAAGCTATTTGTGTCAACCCAAATTGCCTCCCTTCTCCCCACCTGAAATCCAGGTGGATTGAAAGACCTGACCTAGGTCAGTTGATCCATGTATCCGTCCGTGGGCCCCCGGACTTCAACCCTTCCCCACATTCCAAAGGGTCAGTCAATCAATCTTGGCTATCCAGAGAATCTATCGAAACTGATGCTCCTACAGGAGGGGACACACAGAGAAATCTGTGCCCTGTACTTGCAACCATTCCGACAGGCTCGAACGCAGGTCTGTCCGGATTAAGAACATGTTCTATCCGACTAGGCCACGCTGGAGTTGCCTTCTGAATCAAATTTGGCACTTGTATTTATATCTCATAGCAAGGTTAGTTAGTGTCTATTTATGAACAGTTGCCATGATTGACATGTGAAGTTGTTAATTTGTGTTGTCAGTTAGAAATACCTGACAGCTTTGTTTGATGAGGTTGCAGTCCCGTGAAGCAGTTTTATGAATGAATATTGGAGAATTTAGGCTAACTGACATGTACTCACCTAGTTGTACTCACCTAGTTGTGTTTGCGGGGGTTGAGCTCTGGCTCTTTGGTCCCGCCTCTCAACCGTCAATCAACAGGTGTACAGATTCCTGAGCCTATCGGGCTCTGTCATATCTACACTTGAAACTGTGTATGGAGTCAGCCTCCACCACATCACTTCCTAATGCATTCCATTTGTCAACCACTCTGACACTAAAAAAGTTCTTTCTAATATCTCTGTGGCTCATTTGGGCACTCAGTTTCCACCTGTGTCCCCTAGTACGTGTGCCCCTTGTGTTAAATAGACTGTCTTTATCTACCCTATCAATCCCCTTCAGAATCTTGAATGTGGTGATCATGTCCCCCCTAACTCTTCTGTTAGGGGGGACATATAGGACTGACTTCTGGACTGTCACATATGTCACTTCTGGACTGACATATAGGTAGATGTGTGTGTGTGTGTGTGTGTGTGTGTGTGTGTGTGTGTGTGTGTGTGTGTTTAAAAGTATGTATTAATTAATAATTAGTGTGGTGTTTCCAAATAAGTTTGAGAATGGTAAACAAGCAATCCAATATCTAATATGTGCTATTTTATGTCTCATTCTATAAAATATATGTTTTACTAGGGAAGGAAAATCCGGTTTGTTTTTTTCTTCGTTTTATTTCAAGAATAAATAGTACATAGGGGAAGAAACGAAGGTTTTGGCTGGTTAAATATAGCGTTGTGGCCGCCATTTTCTGTGTTGGGGGTGGGGTGTGTTGTGGGATTGTGGATGGGGTGGTATGGGGGGGGGGTAGGGGTACGGCGGCCTCCATTGTGGGGGGTGTTGGTTTGGGAGGGGGCACGGTGGGGGGGGGGAGTGGTCCTGAGATGCTACCTTGGGAAGTGTCGTTGGGGGGGGGGGAGGGGGATGGGTTGGCAGTTAGGTATTTAAATTTAATTTTGTAAGATAGGTTATGTAGAGCGAAGTGTTGAGGAAGGAATAAGAAAAGTGTTTAGGACTGAGTTGAGTGTATTAGTTTTTGTGATTGATGTTAGCAGGAAGGTAGGTGGTTGAAATGTGTAAAGATTTGTTAATGAGATCATTTGGTTAATAATGTAGGAATTAAGAGTAAGTGATCACTGGAGATAGATATTCAACAGCATATTGAGTGGACAAATTTTAGCAGGTAGGTAGGCCGGCCGGGCGGCAGAGAGCCAATGGACTGACATATAGGTAGACGTTTTCTTCATGGATGGTAAACTATTATTAAAATGGCATGTACACATTTCCATGTGCGACATTCATGTACACACACACACACACACTGACCCACGGAGACTGCCCAAATATGTATACCATCAGCAGCAGTTGGTGTTCCCAGGCAGGTCACCCATCCATGTACTAACCAAATTCAACGGTGCTTAACCTGACTGATGTATGGGACGAGACGCAGTGTTCTCAAGGTGGTAGGTAGGTAGTATGGCTGTTTCTATTGTATACAAGTAGTAACTAATCACATGTGAGTGAGTGAGTTAAGATAATGGTAACTGCAGCGGGCGGGCAGGCAGGCGGAGGTACATAGCAGCCAATTCTCCATTAATGATAGTACTTATTGCAACTATTTAGTCAAATTAACCAACAACAAATGGACTACTACTACTTCTTCTACTACTACTACTACTACTACTGTTGCTCCAAAATAGAAAAGGATGGGATGCCGCCGCTGCCATTGATCTCGCACAAGTTGCTGCTGCTGCTGACAAATAACTCATCCTAGGCCTTGCATATGCTCTCTTAGGCTTCATTTAGTCAATACGTGTAACATCATTGAGTCGGGGGACAGGCAGACAGGCATTTTATACATGTTACGCTTATATAGTGGTCTCCAACACCCACCACCCCACAAGATCCATCTAGGGACTGATTAACTAACCCTCACTCACCACGCCCCAAGTAGCTTGCTTACTAACTCCTGGATACCTATTTACTGCTAGGTGAACAGGGGCATTCGCTGATAAGAAACGCTACCAACAGTTACAGTCCTCTTTCTATTTCTACAAACCTAGCCTATTTCCTAGCCAAAACTAACCTAGCCCATTTCCTAGCCAAAACTAACCTAACCTAATCTAACCTAACCTAACCTAACCTAACCATATCTAAACTAACCTAACTAACTTACTTTTGTATACCTATTTACTGCAAGATGAACAGAGGCATTCGGTGATAAGAAACGCTACCAACAGTTACAGCCCTATTTCTATTTCTACAAACCTAGCCTATTTCCTAGCAATAACTAACCTAACCTAACCTAACCTAATTTAACCTAACCTAACCTTATCTAAACTAACCTAACTAACTAACTTCTGGATACCTATTTACTGCTAGGTGAATAGAGGCGTTCGGTGATAGGAAACGCTACCTACAATTACAGCCCTCTTTCTATTACTATTTCTACAAACATAGCCTATTTCCTACCCTAAAATAACCTAACCTAACCTAACCCTCCACACCTAGCTGATTTCCTAGCCAAAACTAACCTAACCAACTCCTGGATACCTATTTACTGCCAGGTGAACAGAGGCATTCGGTGATAAGAAACGTTACCTAAAATTCCAGCTATTTTTTTCTCTTTATTATATTTATTGTTTTTAAATAATTTATAATTTATTTATACTCTATTCATTTTTTTATATTTTTTTACCTATTTCTATTTCTACAAACGTAGCCAATTTCCTAGCCTAAACTAACCTAACCTAAATATATATATATATATATATATATATATATATATATATATATATATATATATATATATATATATATATATATATATATATATATTATTAAATATGACCGAAAAAGTAAGATTAATAATTCTAACACGAATTTTCTTGATCTTTCGTAAACTACCCACCTCAAGACTCCGCTCCAATATAGAAGCATCAAGAAATATGGACCAATAGGCTTTCTACAATCACTTCCATTCAATACCCATTGTTTCGTGTTCTGTCTTGTGTTGATGAAATTAATACCCTATTAATACCACCTCACCCCATCCATCTCACTCAAATGTAGATATAAACAAATCGGAGATGTGTAAGTTCTATTCAGTTGTGTATGTGTAAACTAAAGTCTTTGAAAATGTAATAAGTTTTACGAAACGCGCTCAAGTGTCGCGTCAGACTAGAAATAAAAATGAATTTTGGAGAATTGATTTTGAATTACCACCAACAGTGAAAAGAAATGTACGAAAGATCGAGAAAATTCGTGTTAGAATTATTAATCTTACTTTTTCGGTCATATTTAATAATATATGTCTACAGGAAAGACTGCTACCAAATATACTAATATATATATATATATATATATATATATATATATATATATATATATATATATATATATATATATATATATATATATATATATATATATATACTATATATATATACCAACCACAAAATAACCAACCATACCTATACCTTACCAACATACCCTAACCAACCCAACCTAAGCATACATATTATCTAAATTTGATAACTAAACCATAATTATGCTTGTTTTAACCTAAAATTCTAACCTCAAATTCTAACCTAATTCTAGTTCTAACCAACCTAACCAAACCAACCAACCTAACCAACTAACCTAACTAAGCTAACTAACCAACCTAACCAACCAACCTAACCAACCTAACCAACCAACCAACCCAACCTAACCAACCAACCTAACCAACCAACCTAACTAACCAACCTATCCAACCAACCTAATCAACCAACCTAGGCAACCTAACTTAACCAACCAACCTAACCAACCAACCTAACCAACCTATCCTCCCTTCTATTATCTGACCCGAATTTTCGGTTCGTGTCAGAGTCCATGAGTGTCCGTGTGCGTGTCCGTGTCTGTGAATCCATGGGGTTTTGGGTCCAGGAAGCTATTTGTGTCAACCCAAATTGCCTCCCTTCTCCCCACCTGAAATCCAGGTGGATTGAAAGACCTGACCTAGGTCAGTTGATCCATGTATCCGTCCGTGGGCCCCCGGACTTCAACCCTTCCCCACATTCCAAAGGGTCAGTCAATCAATCTTGGCTATCCAGAGAATCTATCGAAACTGATGCTCCTACAGGAGGGGGACACACAGAGAAATCTGTGCCCTGTACTTGCAACCATTCCGACAGGCTCGAACGCAGGTCTGTCCGGATTAAGAACATGTTTCTATCCGACTCGGCCACGCTGGAGTTGCCTTCTGAATCAAATTTGGCACTTGTATTTATATCTCATAGCAAGGTTAGTTAGTGTCTATTTTATGAACAGTTGCCATGATTGACATGTGAAGTTGTTAATTTGTGTTGTCAGTTAGAAATACCTGACAGCTTTGTTTGATGAGGTTGCAGTCCCGTGAAGCAGTTTTATGAATGAATATTGGAGAATTTAGGCTAACTGACATGTACTCACCTAGTTGTACTCACCTAGTTGTGTTTGCGGGGTTGAGCTCTGGCTCTTTGGTCCGCCTCTCAACCGTCAATCAACAGGTGTACAGATTCCCGAGCCTATCGGGCTCTGTCATATCTACACTTGAAACTGTGTATGTGAGTCAGCTCCACCACATCACTTCCTAATGCATTCCATTTGTCAACCACTCTGACACTAAAAAAGTTCTTTCTAATATCTCTGTGGCTCATTTGGGCACTCAGTTTCCACCTGTGTCCCCTAGTACGTGTGCCCCTTGTGTTAAATAGACTGTCTTTATCTACCCTATCAATCCCCTTCAGAATCTTGAATGTGGTGATCATGTCCCCCCTAACTCTTCTGTTAGGGGGGACATATAGGACTGACTTCTGGACTGTCACATATGTCACTTCTGGACTGACATATAGGTAGATGTGTGTGTGTGTGTGTGTGTGTGTGTGTGTGTGTTGTGTGTGTGTGTGTGTGTGTGTGTGTGGTGTGTGTGTGTGGTGTTTAAAAAGTATGTATTAATTAATAATTAGTGTGGTGTTTCCAAATAAGTTTGAGAATGGTAAACAAGCAATCCAATATCTAATATGTGCTATTTTATGTCTCATTCTATAAAATATATGTTTTACTAGGGAAGGAAAAATCCGGTTTGTTTTTTTCTTCGTTTTATTTCAAGAATAAATAGTACATAGGGGAAGAAACGAAGGTTTTGGCTGGTTAAATATAGCGTTGTGGCCGCCATTTTCTGTGTTGGGGGTGGGGTGTGTTGTGGGATTGTTGATGGGGTTGGTATTGGGGGGGGGGGGTAGGGGTACGGCGGCCTCCATTGTGGGGGGGGGGTGTTGGTTTGGGAGGGGGCACGGTGGGGGGGGGGGGGGGAGTGGTCCTGAGATGCTACCTTGGGAAGTGTCGTTGGGGGGGGGGGGCAGGGGGATGGGTTGGCAGTTAGGTATTTAAATTTAATTTTGTAAGATAGGTTATGTAGAGCGAAGTGTTGAGGAAGGAATAAGAAAAGTGTTTAGGACTGAGTTGAGTGTATTAGTTTTTTGTGATTGATGTTAGCAGGAAGGTAGGTGGTTGAAATGTGTAAAGATTTGTTAATGAGATCATTTGGTTAATAATGTAGGAATTAAGAGTAAGTGATCACTGGAGATAGATATTCAACAGCATATTGAGTGGACAAATTTTAGCAGGTAGGTAGGCCGGCCGGGCGGCAGAGAGAGCCAATGGACTGACATATAGGTAGAACGTTTTCTTCATGGATGGTAAACTATTATTAAAATGGCATGTACACATTTCCATGTGCGACATTCATGTACACACAACCACACACACTGACCCACGGAGACTGCCCAAATATGTATACCATCAGCAGCAGTTGTGTTCCCAGGCAGGTCACCCATCCATGTACTAACCAAATTCAACGGTGCTTAACCTGACTGATGTATGGGACGAGACGCAGTGTTCTCAAGGTGGTAGGTAGGTAGTATGGCTGTTTTCTATTGTATACAAGTAGTAACTAATCACATTGTGAGTGAGTGAGTCAAGATAATGGTAACTGCAGCGGGCGGGCAGGCAGGCGGAGGTACATAGCAGCCAATTCTCCATTAATGATAGTACTTATTGCAACTATTTAGTCCAAATTAACCAACAACAAATGGACTACTACTACTTCTTCTACTACTACAACTAATACTACTGATGCTCCAAAATAGAAAAGGATGGGATGCCGCCGCTGCCATTGATCTCGCACAAGTTGCTGCTGCTGCTGACAAATAACTCATCCTAGGCCTTGCATATGCTCTCTTAGGCTTCATTTAGTCAATACGTGTAACATCATTGAGTCGGGGGACAGGCAGACAGGCATTTTATACATGTTACGCTTATATAGTGGTCTCCAACACCCACCACCCCACAAGATCCATCTAGGGACTGATTAACTAACCCTCACTCACCACGCCCCAAGTAGCTTGCTTACTAACTCCTGGATACCTATTTACTGCTAGGTGAACAGGGGCATTCGCTGATAAGAAACGCTACCAACAGTTACAGTCCTCTTTCTATTTCTACAAACCTAGCCTATTTCCTAGCCAAAACTAACCTAGCCCATTTCCTAGCCAAAACTAACCTAACCTAATCTAACCTAACCTAACCTAACCTAACCATATCTAAACTAACCTAACTAACTTACTTTTGTATACCTATTTACTGCAAGATGAACAGAGGCATTCGGTGATAAGAAACGCTACCAACAGTTACAGCCCTATTTCTATTTCTACAAACCTAGCCTATTTCCTAGCAATAACTAACCTAACCTAACCTAATTTAACCTAACCTAACCTTATCTAAACTAACCTAACTAACTAACTTCTGGATACCTATTTACTGCTAGGTGAATAGAGGCGTTCGGTGATAGGAAACGCTACCTACAATTACAGCCCTCTTTCTATTACTATTTCTACAAACATAGCCTATTTCCTACCCTAAAATAACCTAACCTAACCTAACCCTCCACACCTAGCTGATTTCCTAGCCAAAACTAACCTAACCAACTCCTGGATACCTATTTACTGCCAGGTGAACAGAGGCATTCGGTGATAAGAAACGTTACCTAAAATTCCAGCTATTTTTTTCTCTTTATTATATTTATTGTTTTTAAATAATTTATAATTTATTTATACTCTATTCATTTTTTTTTATTTTTTTACCTATTTCTATTTCTACAAACGTAGCCAATTTCCTAGCCTAAACTAACCTAACCTAAATATAATATATATATATATATATATATATATATATATATATATATATATATATATATATATATATATATATATATATATATATATATATTAAATATGACCGAAAAAGTAAGATTAATAATTCTAACACGAATTTTCTTGATCTTTCGTAAACTACCCACCTCAAGACTCCGCTCCAATATAGAAGCATCAAGAAATATGGACCAATAGGCTTTCTACAATCACTTCCATTCAATACCCATTGTTTCGTGTTCTGTCTTGTGTTGATGAAATTAATACCCTATTAATACCACCTCACCCCATCCATCTCACTCAAATGTAGATATAAACAAATCGGAGATGTGTAAGTTCTATTCAGTTGTGTATGTGTAAACTAAAATCTTTGAAAATGTAATAAGTTTTACGAAACGCGCTCAAGTGTCGCGTCAGACTAGAAATAAAAATGAATTTTGGAGAATTGATTTTTGAATTACCACCAACAGTGAAAAGAAATGTACGAAAGATCGAGAAAATTCGTGTTAGAATTATTAATCTTACTTTTTCGGTCATATTTAATAATATATGTCTACAGGAAAGACTGCTACCAAAATATACTAATATAATATATATATATATATATATATATATATAATTATATATAATATATATATATATATATATATATATATATAAACCAACCACAAAATAACCAACCATACCTATACCTTACCAACATACCCTAACCAACCCAACCTAAGCATACATATTATCTAAATTGATAACTAAACCATAATTATGCTTGTTTTAACCTAAAATTCTAACCTCAAATTCTAACCTAATTCTAGTTCTAACCAACCTAACCAAACCAACCAACCTAACCAACTAACCTAACTAAGCTAACTAACCAACCTAACCAACCAACCTAACCAACCTAACCAACCAACCAACCAACCTAACCAACCAACCTAACCAACCAACCTAACTAACCAACCTATCCAACCAACCTAATCAACCAACCTAGGCAACCTAACTTAACCAACCAACCTAACCAACCAACCTAACCAACCTATCCTCCCTTCTTATTATCTGACCCGAATTTTCGGTTCGTGTCAGAGTCCATGAGTGTCCGTGTGCGTGTCCGTGTCTGTGAATCCATGGGGTTTTGGGTCCAGGAAGCTATTTGTGTCAACCCAAATTGCCTCCCTTCTCCCCACCTGAAATCCAGGTGGATTGAAAGACCTGACCTAGGTCAGTTGATCCATGTATCCGTCCGTGGGCCCCCGGACTTCAACCCTTCCCCACATTCCAAAGGGTCAGTCAATCAATCTTGGCTATCCAGAGAATCTATCGAAACTGATGCTCCTACAGGAGGGGACACACAGAGAAATCTGTGCCCTGTACTTGCAACCATTCCGACAGGCTCGAACGCAGGTCTGTCCGGATTAAGAACATGTTCTATCCGACTAGGCCACGCTGGAGTTGCCTTCTGAATCAAATTTGGCACTTGTATTTATATCTCATAGCAAGGTTAGTTAGTGTCTATTTATGAACAGTTGCCATGATTGACATGTGAAGTTGTTAATTTGTGTTGTCAGTTAGAAATACCTGACAGCTTTGTTTGATGAGGTTGCAGTCCCGTGAAGCAGTTTTATGAATGAATATTGGAGAATTTAGGCTAACTGACATGTACTCACCTAGTTGTACTCACCTAGTTGTGTTTGCGGGGGTTGAGCTCTGGCTCTTTGGTCCCGCCTCTCAACCGTCAATCAACAGGTGTACAGATTCCTGAGCCTATCGGGCTCTGTCATATCTACACTTGAAACTGTGTATGGAGTCAGCCTCCACCACATCACTTCCTAATGCATTCCATTTGTCAACCACTCTGACACTAAAAAAGTTCTTTCTAATATCTCTGTGGCTCATTTGGGCACTCAGTTTCCACCTGTGTCCCCTAGTACGTGTGCCCCTTGTGTTAAATAGACTGTCTTTATCTACCCTATCAATCCCCTTCAGAATCTTGAATGTGGTGATCATGTCCCCCCTAACTCTTCTGTTAGGGGGGACATATAGGACTGACTTCTGGACTGTCACATATGTCACTTCTGGACTGACATATAGGTAGATGTGTGTGTGTGTGTGTGTGTGTGTGTGTGTGTGGTGTGTGTGTTTAAAAGTATGTATTAATTAATAATTAGTGTGGTGTTTCCAAATAAGTTTGAGAATGGTAAACAAGCAATCCAATATCTAATATGTGCTATTTTATGTCTCATTCTATAAAATATATGTTTTACTAGGGAAGGAAAATCCGGTTTGTTTTTTTCTTCGTTTTATTTCAAGAATAAATAGTACATAGGGGAAGAAACGAAGGTTTTGGCTGGTTAAATATAGCGTTGTGGCCGCCATTTTCTGTGTTGGGGGTGGGGTGTGTTGTGGGATTGTGGATGGGGTGGTATGGGGGGGGGGTAGGGGTACGGCGGCCTCCATTGTGGGGGGGGGGGTGTTGGTTTGGGAGGGGGCACGGGGGGGGGGGGGAGTGGTCCTGAGATGCTACCTTGGGAAGTGTCGTTGGGGGGGGGGGCAGGGGGATGGGTTGGCAGTTAGGTATTTAAATTTAATTTTGTAAGATAGGTTATGTAGAGCGAAGTGTTGAGGAAGGAATAAGAAAAGTGTTTAGGACTGAGTTGAGTGTATTAGTTTTTGTGATTGATGTTAGCAGGAAGGTAGGTGGTTGAAATGTGTAAAGATTTGTTAATGAGATCATTTGGTTAATAATGTAGGAATTAAGAGTAAGTGATCACTGGAGATAGATATTCAACAGCATATTGAGTGGACAAATTTTAGCAGGTAGGTAGGCCGGCCGGGCGGCAGAGAGAGCCAATGGACTGACATATAGGTAGACGTTTTCTTCATGGATGGTAAACTATTATTAAAATGGCATGTACACATTTCCATGTGCGACATTCATGTACACACACACACACACTGACCCACGGAGACTGCCCAAATATGTATACCATCAGCAGCAGTTGGTGTTCCCAGGCAGGTCACCCATCCATGTACTAACCAAATTCAACGGTGCTTAACCTGACTGATGTATGGGACGAGACGCAGTGTTCTCAAGGTGGTAGGTAGGTAGTATGGCTGTTTCTATTGTATACAAGTAGTAACTAATCACATGTGAGTGAGTGAGTCAAGATAATGGTAACTGCAGCGGGCGGGCAGGCAGGCGGAGGTACATAGCAGCCAATTCTCCATTAATGATAGTACTTATTGCAACTATTTAGTCAAATTAACCAACAACAAATGGACTACTACTACTTCTTCTACTACTACTACTACTACTACTGTTGCTCCAAAATAGAAAAGGATGGGATGCCGCCGCTGCCATTGATCTCGCACAAGTTGCTGCTGCTGCTGACAAATAACTCATCCTAGGCCTTGCATATGCTCTCTTAGGCTTCATTTAGTCAATACGTGTAACATCATTGAGTCGGGGGACAGGCAGACAGGCATTTTATACATGTTACGCTTATATAGTGGTCTCCAACACCCACCACCCCACAAGATCCATCTAGGGACTGATTAACTAACCCTCACTCACCACGCCCCAAGTAGCTTGCTTACTAACTCCTGGATACCTATTTACTGCTAGGTGAACAGGGGCATTCGCTGATAAGAAACGCTACCAACAGTTACAGTCCTCTTTCTATTTCTACAAACCTAGCCTATTTCCTAGCCAAAACTAACCTAGCCCATTTCCTAGCCAAAACTAACCTAACCTAATCTAACCTAACCTAACCTAACCTAACCATATCTAAACTAACCTAACTAACTTACTTTTGTATACCTATTTACTGCAAGATGAACAGAGGCATTCGGTGATAAGAAACGCTACCAACAGTTACAGCCCTATTTCTATTTCTACAAACCTAGCCTATTTCCTAGCAATAACTAACCTAACCTAACCTAATTTAACCTAACCTAACCTTATCTAAACTAACCTAACTAACTAACTTCTGGATACCTATTTACTGCTAGGTGAATAGAGGCGTTCGGTGATAGGAAACGCTACCTACAATTACAGCCCTCTTTCTATTACTATTTCTACAAACATAGCCTATTTCCTACCCTAAAATAACCTAACCTAACCTAACCCTCCACACCTAGCTGATTTCCTAGCCAAAACTAACCTAACCAACTCCTGGATACCTATTTACTGCCAGGTGAACAGAGGCATTCGGTGATAAGAAACGTTACCTAAAATTCCAGCTATTTTTTTCTCTTTATTATATTTATTGTTTTTAAATAATTTATAATTTATTTATACTCTATTCATTTTTTTTTATTTTTTTACCTATTTCTATTTCTACAAACGTAGCCAATTTCCTAGCCTAAACTAACCTAACCTAAATATATATATATATATATATATATATATATATATATATATATATATATATATATATATATATATATATATATATATATATATATTATTAAATATGACCGAAAAAGTAAGATTAATAATTCTAACACGAATTTTCTTGATCTTTCGTAAACTACCCACCTCAAGACTCCGCTCCAATATAGAAGCATCAAGAAATATGGACCAATAGGCTTTCTACAATCACTTCCATTCAATACCCATTGTTTCGTGTTCTGTCTTGTGTTGATGAAATTAATACCCTATTAATACCACCTCACCCCATCCATCTCACTCAAATGTAGATATAAACAAATCGGAGATGTGTAAGTTCTATTCAGTTGTGTATGTGTAAACTAAAATCTTTGAAAATGTAATAAGTTTTACGAAACGCGCTCAAGTGTCGCGTCAGACTAGAAATAAAAATGAATTTTGGAGAATTGATTTTTGAATTACCACCAACAGTGAAAAGAAATGTACGAAAGATCGAGAAAATTCGTGTTAGAATTATTAATCTTACTTTTTCGGTCATATTTAATAATATATGTCTACAGGAAAGACTGCTACCAAAATATACTATATATATATATATATATATATATATATATATATATATATATATATATATATATATATATAAACCAACCACAAAATAACCAACCATACCTATACCTTACCAACATACCCTAACCAACCCAACCTAAGCATACATATTATCTAAATTGATAACTAAACCATAATTATGCTTGTTTTAACCTAAAATTCTAACCTCAAATTCTAACCTAATTCTAGTTCTAACCAACCTAACCAAACCAACCAACCTAACCAACTAACCTAACTAAGCTAACTAACCAACCTAACCAACCAACCTAACCAACCTAACCAACCAACCAACCAACCTAACCAACCAACCTAACCAACCAACCTAACTAACCAACCTATCCAACCAACCTAATCAACCAACCTAGGCAACCTAACTTAACCAACCAACCTAACCAACCAACCTAACCAACCTATCCTCCCTTCTTATTATCTGACCCGAATTTTCGGTTCGTGTCAGAGTCCATGAGTGTCCGTGTGCGTGTCCGTGTCTGTGAATCCATGGGGTTTTGGGTCCAGGAAGCTATTTGTGTCAACCCAAATTGCCTCCCTTCTCCCCACCTGAAATCCAGGTGGATTGAAAGACCTGACCTAGGTCAGTTGATCCATGTATCCGTCCGTGGGCCCCCGGACTTCAACCCTTCCCCACATTCCAAAGGGTCAGTCAATCAATCTTGGCTATCCAGAGAATCTATCGAAACTGATGCTCCTACAGGAGGGGACACACAGAGAAATCTGTGCCCTGTACTTGCAACCATTCCGACAGGCTCGAACGCAGGTCTGTCCGGATTAAGAACATGTTCTATCCGACTAGGCCACGCTGGAGTTGCCTTCTGAATCAAATTTGGCACTTGTATTTATATCTCATAGCAAGGTTAGTTAGTGTCTATTTATGAACAGTTGCCATGATTGACATGTGAAGTTGTTAATTTGTGTTGTCAGTTAGAAATACCTGACAGCTTTGTTTGATGAGGTTGCAGTCCCGTGAAGCAGTTTTATGAATGAATATTGGAGAATTTAGGCTAACTGACATGTACTCACCTAGTTGTACTCACCTAGTTGTGTTTGCGGGGGTTGAGCTCTGGCTCTTTGGTCCCGCCTCTCAACCGTCAATCAACAGGTGTACAGATTCCTGAGCCTATCGGGCTCTGTCATATCTACACTTGAAACTGTGTATGGAGTCAGCCTCCACCACATCACTTCCTAATGCATTCCATTTGTCAACCACTCTGACACTAAAAAAGTTCTTTCTAATATCTCTGTGGCTCATTTGGGCACTCAGTTTCCACCTGTGTCCCCTAGTACGTGTGCCCCTTGTGTTAAATAGACTGTCTTTATCTACCCTATCAATCCCCTTCAGAATCTTGAATGTGGTGATCATGTCCCCCCTAACTCTTCTGTTAGGGGGGACATATAGGACTGACTTCTGGACTGTCACATATGTCACTTCTGGACTGACATATAGGTAGATGTGTGTGTGTGTGTGTGTGTGTGTGTGTGTGTGTGTGTGTGTGTGTGTGTGTGTTTAAAAGTATGTATTAATTAATAATTAGTGTGGTGTTTCCAAATAAGTTTGAGAATGGTAAACAAGCAATCCAATATCTAATATGTGCTATTTTATGTGTCATTCTATAAAATATATGTTTTACTAGGGAAGGAAAATCCGGTTTGTTTTTTCTTCGTTTTATTTCAAGAATAAATAGTACATAGGGGAAGAAACGAAGGTTTTGGCTGGTTAAATATAGCGTTGTGGCCGCCATTTTCTGTGTTGGGGGTGGGGTGTGTTGTGGGATTGTGGATGGGGTGGTATGGGGGGGGGGTAGGGGTACGGCGGCCTCCATTGTGGGGGGGGGGTGTTGGTTTGGGAGGGGGCACGGTGGGGGGGGGGGAGTGGTCCTGAGATGCTACCTTGGGAAGTGTCGTTGGGGGGGGGGGCAGGGGGATGGGTTGGCAGTTAGGTATTTAAATTTAATTTTGTAAGATAGGTTATGTAGAGCGAAGTGTTGAGGAAGGAATAAGAAAAGTGTTTAGGACTGAGTTGAGTGTATTAGTTTTTGTGATTGATGTTAGCAGGAAGGTAGGTGGTTGAAATGTGTAAAGATTTGTTAATGAGATCATTTGGTTAATAATGTAGGAATTAAGAGTAAGTGATCACTGGAGATAGATATTCAACAGCATATTGAGTGGACAAATTTTAGCAGGTAGGTAGGCCGGCCGGGCGGCAGAGAGAGCCAATGGACTGACATATAGGTAGACGTTTTCTTCATGGATGGTAAACTATTATTAAAATGGCATGTACACATTTCCATGTGCGACATTCATGTACACACACACACACACTGACCCACGGAGACTGCCCAAATATGTATACCATCAGCAGCAGTTGGTGTTCCCAGGCAGGTCACCCATCCATGTACTAACCAAATTCAACGGTGCTTAACCTGACTGATGTATGGGACGAGACGCAGTGTTCTCAAGGTGGTAGGTAGGTAGTATGGCTGTTTCTATTGTATACAAGTAGTAACTAATCACATGTGAGTGAGTGAGTCAAGATAATGGTAACTGCAGCGGGCGGGCAGGCAGGCGGAGGTACATAGCAGCCAATTCTCCATTAATGATAGTACTTATTGCAACTATTTAGTCAAATTAACCAACAACAAATGGACTACTACTACTTCTTCTACTACTACTACTACTACTACTGTTGCTCCAAAATAGAAAAGGATGGGATGCCGCCGCTGCCATTGATCTCGCACAAGTTGCTGCTGCTGCTGACAAATAACTCATCCTAGGCCTTGCATATGCTCTCTTAGGCTTCATTTAGTCAATACGTGTAACATCATTGAGTCGGGGGACAGGCAGACAGGCATTTTATACATGTTACGCTTATATAGTGGTCTCCAACACCCACCACCCCACAAGATCCATCTAGGGACTGATTAACTAACCCTCACTCACCACGCCCCAAGTAGCTTGCTTACTAACTCCTGGATACCTATTTACTGCTAGGTGAACAGGGGCATTCGCTGATAAGAAACGCTACCAACAGTTACAGTCCTCTTTCTATTTCTACAAACCTAGCCTATTTCCTAGCCAAAACTAACCTAGCCCATTTCCTAGCCAAAACTAACCTAACCTAATCTAACCTAACCTAACCTAACCTAACCATATCTAAACTAACCTAACTAACTTACTTTTGTATACCTATTTACTGCAAGATGAACAGAGGCATTCGGTGATAAGAAACGCTACCAACAGTTACAGCCCTATTTCTATTTCTACAAACCTAGCCTATTTCCTAGCAATAACTAACCTAACCTAACCTAATTTAACCTAACCTAACCTTATCTAAACTAACCTAACTAACTAACTTCTGGATACCTATTTACTGCTAGGTGAATAGAGGCGTTCGGTGATAGGAAACGCTACCTACAATTACAGCCCTCTTTCTATTACTATTTCTACAAACATAGCCTATTTCCTACCCTAAAATAACCTAACCTAACCTAACCCTCCACACCTAGCTGATTTCCTAGCCAAAACTAACCTAACCAACTCCTGGATACCTATTTACTGCCAGGTGAACAGAGGCATTCGGTGATAAGAAACGTTACCTAAAATTCCAGCTATTTTTTTCTCTTTATTATATTTATTGTTTTTAAATAATTTATAATTTATTTATACTCTATTCATTTTTTTTATTTTTTTACCTATTTCTATTTCTACAAACGTAGCCAATTTCCTAGCCTAAACTAACCTAACCTAATATATATATATATATATATATATATATATATATATATATATATATATATATATATATATATATATATATATATATATATATATTATTAAATATGACCGAAAAAGTAAGATTAATAATTCTAACACGAATTTTCTTGATCTTTCGTAAACTACCCACCTCAAGACTCCGCTCCAATATAGAAGCATCAAGAAATATGGACCAATAGGCTTTCTACAATCACTTCCATTCAATACCCATTGTTTCGTGTTCTGTCTTGTGTTGATGAAATTAATACCCTATTAATACCACCTCACCCCATCCATCTCACTCAAATGTAGATATAAACAAATCGGAGATGTGTAAGTTCTATTCAGTTGTGTATGTGTAAACTAAAATCTTTGAAAATGTAATAAGTTTTACGAAACGCGCTCAAGTGTCGCGTCAGACTAGAAATAAAAATGAATTTTGGAGAATTGATTTTTGAATTACCACCAACAGTGAAAAGAAATGTACGAAAGATCGAGAAAATTCGTGTTAGAATTATTAATCTTACTTTTTCGGTCATATTTAATAATATATGTCTACAGGAAAGACTGCTACCAAAATATATAATATATATATATATATATATATATATATATATATATATATATATATATATAATATATATATATATATATATATATATATATATATATATATATAAACCAACCACAAAATAACCAACCATACCTATACCTTACCAACATACCCTAACCAACCCAACCTAAGCATACATATTATCTAAATTGATAACTAAACCATAATTATGCTTGTTTTAACCTAAAATTCTAACCTCAAATTCTAACCTAATTCTAGTTCTAACCAACCTAACCAAACCAACCAACCTAACCAACTAACCTAACTAAGCTAACTAACCAACCTAACCAACCAACCTAACCAACCTAACCAACCAACCAACCTAACCAACCAACCTAACCAACCAACCTAACTAACCAACCTATCCAACCAACCTAATCAACCAACCTAGGCAACCTAACTTAACCAACCAACCTAACCAACCAACCTAACCAACCTATCCTCCCTTCTTATTATCTGACCCGAATTTTCGGTTCGTGTCAGAGTCCATGAGTGTCCGTGTGCGTGTCCGTGTCTGTGAATCCATGGGGTTTTGGGTCCAGGAAGCTATTTGTGTCAACCCAAATTGCCTCCCTTCTCCCCACCTGAAATCCAGGTGGATTGAAAGACCTGACCTAGGTCAGTTGATCCATGTATCCGTCCGTGGGCCCCCGGACTTCAACCCTTCCCCACATTCCAAAGGGTCAGTCAATCAATCTTGGCTATCCAGAGAATCTATCGAAACTGATGCTCCTACAGGAGGGGACACACAGAGAAATCTGTGCCCTGTACTTGCAACCATTCCGACAGGCTCGAACGCAGGTCTGTCCGGATTAAGAACATGTTCTATCCGACTAGGCCACGCTGGAGTTGCCTTCTGAATCAAATTTGGCACTTGTATTTATATCTCATAGCAAGGTTAGTTAGTGTCTATTTATGAACAGTTGCCATGATTGACATGTGAAGTTGTTAATTTGTGTTGTCAGTTAGAAATACCTGACAGCTTTGTTTGATGAGGTTGCAGTCCCGTGAAGCAGTTTTATGAATGAATATTGGAGAATTTAGGCTAACTGACATGTACTCACCTAGTTGTACTCACCTAGTTGTGTTTGCGGGGGTTGAGCTCTGGCTCTTTGGTCCCGCCTCTCAACCGTCAATCAACAGGTGTACAGATTCCTGAGCCTATCGGGCTCTGTCATATCTACACTTGAAACTGTGTATGGAGTCAGCCTCCACCACATCACTTCCTAATGCATTCCATTTGTCAACCACTCTGACACTAAAAAAGTTCTTTCTAATATCTCTGTGGCTCATTTGGGCACTCAGTTTCCACCTGTGTCCCCTAGTACGTGTGCCCCTTGTGTTAAATAGACTGTCTTTATCTACCCTATCAATCCCCTTCAGAATCTTGAATGTGGTGATCATGTCCCCCCTAACTCTTCTGTTAGGGGGGACATATAGGACTGACTTCTGGACTGTCACATATGTCACTTCTGGACTGACATATAGGTAGTGTGTGTGTGTGTGTGTGTGTGTGTGTGTGTGTGTGTGTGTGTGTGTGTGTGTGTTTAAAAGTATGTATTAATTAATAATTAGTGTGGTGTTTCCAAATAAGTTTGAGAATGGTAAACAAGCAATCCAATATCTAATATGTGCTATTTTATGTGTCATTCTATAAAATATATGTTTTACTAGGGAAGGAAAATCCGGTTTGTTTTTTTCTTCGTTTTATTTCAAGAATAAATAGTACATAGGGGAAGAAACGAAGGTTTTGGCTGGTTAAATATAGCGTTGTGGCCGCCATTTTCTGTGTTGGGGGTGGGGTGTGTTGTGGGATTGTGGATGGGGTGGTATGGGGGGGGGGTAGGGGTACGGCGGCCTCCATTGTGGGGGGGGGGTGTTGGTTTGGGAGGGGGCACGGGGGGGGGGGGGAGTGGTCCTGAGATGCTACCTTGGGAAGTGTCGTTGGGGGGGGGGGCAGGGGGATGGGTTGGCAGTTAGGTATTTAAATTTAATTTTGTAAGATAGGTTATGTAGAGCGAAGTGTTGAGGAAGGAATAAGAAAAGTGTTTAGGACTGAGTTGAGTGTATTAGTTTTTGTGATTGATGTTAGCAGGAAGGTAGGTGGTTGAAATGTGTAAAGATTTGTTAATGAGATCATTTGGTTAATAATGTAGGAATTAAGAGTAAGTGATCACTGGAGATAGATATTCAACAGCATATTGAGTGGACAAATTTTAGCAGGTAGGTAGGCCGGCCGGGCGGCAGAGAGAGCCAATGGACTGACATATAGGTAGACGTTTTCTTCATGGATGGTAAACTATTATTAAAATGGCATGTACACATTTCCATGTGCGACATTCATGTACACACACACACACACTGACCCACGGAGACTGCCCAAATATGTATACCATCAGCAGCAGTTGGTGTTCCCAGGCAGGTCACCCATCCATGTACTAACCAAATTCAACGGTGCTTAACCTGACTGATGTATGGGACGAGACGCAGTGTTCTCAAGGTGGTAGGTAGGTAGTATGGCTGTTTCTATTGTATACAAGTAGTAACTAATCACATGTGAGTGAGTGAGTCAAGATAATGGTAACTGCAGCGGGCGGGCAGGCAGGCGGAGGTACATAGCAGCCAATTCTCCATTAATGATAGTACTTATTGCAACTATTTAGTCAAATTAACCAACAACAAATGGACTACTACTACTTCTTCTACTACTACTACTACTACTACTGTTGCTCCAAAATAGAAAAGGATGGGATGCCGCCGCTGCCATTGATCTCGCACAAGTTGCTGCTGCTGCTGACAAATAACTCATCCTAGGCCTTGCATATGCTCTCTTAGGCTTCATTTAGTCAATACGTGTAACATCATTGAGTCGGGGGACAGGCAGACAGGCATTTTATACATGTTACGCTTATATAGTGGTCTCCAACACCCACCACCCCACAAGATCCATCTAGGGACTGATTAACTAACCCTCACTCACCACGCCCCAAGTAGCTTGCTTACTAACTCCTGGATACCTATTTACTGCTAGGTGAACAGGGGCATTCGCTGATAAGAAACGCTACCAACAGTTACAGTCCTCTTTCTATTTCTACAAACCTAGCCTATTTCCTAGCCAAAACTAACCTAGCCCATTTCCTAGCCAAAACTAACCTAACCTAATCTAACCTAACCTAACCTAACCTAACCATATCTAAACTAACCTAACTAACTTACTTTTGTATACCTATTTACTGCAAGATGAACAGAGGCATTCGGTGATAAGAAACGCTACCAACAGTTACAGCCCTATTTCTATTTCTACAAACCTAGCCTATTTCCTAGCAATAACTAACCTAACCTAACCTAATTTAACCTAACCTAACCTTATCTAAACTAACCTAACTAACTAACTTCTGGATACCTATTTACTGCTAGGTGAATAGAGGCGTTCGGTGATAGGAAACGCTACCTACAATTACAGCCCTCTTTCTATTACTATTTCTACAAACATAGCCTATTTCCTACCCTAAAATAACCTAACCTAACCTAACCCTCCACACCTAGCTGATTTCCTAGCCAAAACTAACCTAACCAACTCCTGGATACCTATTTACTGCCAGGTGAACAGAGGCATTCGGTGATAAGAAACGTTACCTAAAATTCCAGCTATTTTTTTCTCTTTATTATATTTATTGTTTTTAAATAATTTATAATTTATTTATACTCTATTCATTTTTTTTTATTTTTTTACCTATTTCTATTTCTACAAACGTAGCCAATTTCCTAGCCTAAACTAACCTAACCTAAATATATATATATATATATATATATATATATATATATATATATATATATATATATATATATATATATATATATATATATATATATATATTATTAAATATGACCGAAAAAGTAAGATTAATAATTCTAACACGAATTTTCTTGATCTTTCGTAAACTACCCACCTCAAGACTCCGCTCCAATATAGAAGCATCAAGAAATATGGACCAATAGGCTTTCTACAATCACTTCCATTCAATACCCATTGTTTCGTGTTCTGTCTTGTGTTGATGAAATTAATACCCTATTAATACCACCTCACCCCATCCATCTCACTCAAATGTAGATATAAACAAATCGGAGATGTGTAAGTTCTATTCAGTTGTGTATGTGTAAACTAAAATCTTTGAAAATGTAATAAGTTTTACGAAACGCGCTCAAGTGTCGCGTCAGACTAGAAATAAAAATGAATTTTGGAGAATTGATTTTTGAATTACCACCAACAGTGAAAAGAAATGTACGAAAGATCGAGAAAATTCGTGTTAGAATTATTAATCTTACTTTTTCGGTCATATTTAATAATATATGTCTACAGGAAAGACTGCTACCAAAATATACTAATATATATATATATATATATATATATATATATATATATATATATATATATATAATATATATATATATATATATATAAACCAACCACAAAATAACCAACCATACCTATACCTTACCAACATACCCTAACCAACCCAACCTAAGCATACATATTATCTAAATTGATAACTAAACCATAATTATGCTTGTTTTAACCTAAAATTCTAACCTCAAATTCTAACCTAATTCTAGTTCTAACCAACCTAACCAAACCAACCAACCTAACCAACTAACCTAACTAAGCTAACTAACCAACCTAACCAACCAACCTAACCAACCAACCAACCAACCAAAC
>NW_027189143.1:105310-199377 GCF_040958095.1 Procambarus clarkii
ACATGCCCCCAGCAAACACTCGCTATCCAACATGCCCCCAGCAAACACTCGCTATCCAACATGCCCCAGCAAACACTCGCTATCCAACATGCACCCAGCAAACACTCGCTATCCAACATGCCCCCAGCAAACACTCGCTATCCAACATGCCCCCAGCAAACACTCTCTATCCAACATGCCCCCAGCAAACACTCGCTATCCAACATGCCCCAGCAAACACTCGCTATCCAACATGCCCCCAGCAAACACTCGCTATCCAACATGCCCCCAGCAAACACTCGCTATCCAACATGCCCCCAGCAAACACTCGCTATCCAACATGCCCCAGCAAACACTCGCTATCCAACATGCACCCAACAAACACTCGCTATCCAACATGCCCCCAGCAAACACTCGCTATCCAACATGCCCCCAGCAAACACTCGCTATCCAACATGCCCCAGCAAACACTCGCTATCCAACATGCCCCCAGTAAACACTCGCTATCCAACATGCCCCCAGCAAACACTCGCTATCCAACATGCCCCAGCAAACACTCGCTATCCAACATGCCCCCAGCAAACACTCGCTATCCAACATGCCCCCAGCAAACACTCGCTATCCAACATGCCCCCAGCAAACACTCGCTATCCAACATGCCTCCAGCAAGCACTCGCTATCCAACATGCCCCAGCAAACACTCGCTATCCAACATGCCCCCAGCAAGCACTCGCTATCCAACATGCCCCCAGCAAGCACTCGCTATCCAACATGCCCCCAGCAAGCACTCGCTATCCAACATGCCCCCAGCAACACTCGCTATCCAACATGCCCCCAGCAAACACTCGCTATCCAACATGCCCCCAGCAACACTCGCTATCCAACATGCCCCCAGCAAACACTCGCTATCCAACATGCCCCAGCAAACACTCGCTATCCAACATGCCCCCAGCAAACACTCGCTATCCAACATGCCCCCAGCAAACACTCGCTATCCAACATGCCCCCAGCAAACACTCGCTATCCAACATGCCCCCAGCAAACACTCGCTATCCAACATGCCCCCAGCAAACACTCGCTATCCAACATGCCCCCAGCAAACACTCGCTATCCAACATGCCCCCAGCAAACACTCGCTATCCAACATGCCCCCAGCAAACACTCGCTATCCAACATGCCCCCAGCAAACACTCGCTATCCAACATGCCCCCAGCAAACACTCGCTATCCAACATGCCCCAGCAAACACTCGCTATCCAACATGCCCCCAGCAAACACTCGCTATCCAACATGCCCCCAGCAAACACTCGCTATCCAACATGCCCCAGCAAACACTCGCTATCCAACATGCCCCCAGCAACACTCGCTATCCAACATGCCCCCAGCAAACACTCGCTATCCAACATGCCCCCAGCAAACACTCGCTATCCAACATGCCCCCAGCAAACACTCGCTATCCAACATGCCCCCAGCAACACTCGCTATCCAACATGCCCCACAAACACTCGCTATCCAACATGCCCCCAGCAAACACTCGCTATCCAACATGCCCCCAGCAAACACTCGCTATCCAACATGCCCCCAGCAAACACTCGCTATCCAACATGCCCCCAGAAACACTCGCTATCCAACATGCCCCCAGCAAACACTCGCTATCCAACATGCCCCCAGCAAACACTCGCTATCCAACATGCCCCCAGCAAACACTCGCTATCCAACATGCCCCCAGCAAACACTCGCTATCCAACATGCCCCCAGCAAACACTCGCTATCCAACATGCCCAGCAACACTCGCTATCCAACATGCCCCCAGCAAACACTCGCTATCCAACATGCCCCAGCAAACACTCGCTATCCAACATGCCCCAGCAACACTCGCTATCCAACATGCCCCCAGCAACACTCGCTATCCAACATGCCCCCAGCAACACTCGCTATCCAACATGCCCCCAGCAAACACTCGCTATCCAACATGCCCCCAGCAAACACTCGCTATCCAACATGCCCCCAGCAAACACTCGCTATCCAACATGCCCCCAGCAAACACTCGCTATCCAACATGCCCCCAGCAAACACTCGCTATCCAACATGCCCCCAGCAAACACTCGCTATCCAACATGCCCCCAGCAAACACTCGCTATCCAACATGCCCCCAGCAAACACTCGCTATCCAACATGCCCCCAGCAAACACTCGCTATCCAACATGCCCCCAGCAAACACTCGCTATCCAACATGCCCCCAGCAAACACTCGCTATCCAACATGCCCCCAGCAAACACTCGCTATCCAACATGCCCCCAGCAAACACTCGCTATCCAACATGCCCCCAGCAAACACTCGCTATCCAACATGCCCCCAGCAAACACTCGCTATCCAACATGCCCCCAGCAAACACTCGCTATCCAACATGCCCCCAGCAAACACTCGCTATCCAACATGCCCCAGCAAACACTCGCTATCCAACATGCCCCCAGCAAACACTCGCTATCCAACATGCCCCCAGCAAACACTCGCTATCCAACATGCCCCCAGCAAACACTCGCTATCCAACATGCCCCCAGCAAACACTCGCTATCCAACATGCCCCCAGCAAACACTCGCTATCCAACATGCCCCCAGCAAACACTCGCTATCCAACATGCCCCCAGCAAACACTCGCTATCCAACATGCCCCCAGCAAACACTCGCTATCCAACATGCCCCCAGCAAACACTCGCTATCCAACATGCCCCAGCAACACTCGCTATCCAACATGCCCCCAGCAAACACTCGCTATCCAACATGCCCCCAGCAAACACTCGCTATCCAACATGCCCCCAGCAAACACTCGCTATCCAACATGCCCCCAGCAACACTCGCTATCCAACATGCCCCCAGCAAACACTCGCTATCCAACATGCCCCCAGCAAACACTCGCTATCCAACATGCCCCCAGCAAACACTCGCTATCCAACATGCCCCCAGCAAACACTCGCTATCCAACATGCCCCCAGCAAACACTCGCTATCCAACATGCCCCCAGCAAACACTCGCTATCCAACATGCCCCCAGCAAACACTCGCTATCCAACATGCCCCCAGCAAACACTCGCTATCCAACATGCCCCCAGCAAACACTCGCTATCCAACATGCCCCCAGCAAACACTCGCTATCCAACATGCCCCCAGCAAACACTCGCTATCCAACATGCCCCCAGCAAACACTCGCTATCCAACATGCCCCCAGCAAACACTCGCTATCCAACATGCCCCCAGCAAACACTCGCTATCCAACATGCCCCCAGCAAACACTCGCTATCCAACATGCCCCCAGCAAACACTCGCTATCCAACATGCCCCCAGCAAACACTCGCTATCCAACATGCCCCCAGCAAACACTCGCTATCCAACATGCCCCCAGCAAACACTCGCTATCCAACATGCCCCCAGCAAACACTCGCTATCCAACATGCCCCCAGCAACACTCGCTATCCAACATGCCCCCAGCAACACTCGCTATCCAACATGCCCCCAGCAAACACTCGCTATCCAACATGCCCCCAGCAAACACTCGCTATCCAACATGCCCCCAGCAAACACTCGCTATCCAACATGCCCCCAGCAAACACTCGCTATCCAACATGCCCCCAGCAAACACTCGCTATCCAACATGCCCCCAGCAAACACTCGCTATCCAACATGCCCCCAGCAAACACTCGCTATCCAACATGCCCCCAGCAAACACTCGCTATCCAACATGCCCCCAGCAAACACTCGCTATCCAACATGCCCCCAGCAAACACTCGCTATCCAACATGCCCCCAGCAAACACTCGCTATCCAACATGCCCCCAGCAAACACTCGCTATCCAACATGCCCCCAGCAAACACTCGCTATCCAACATGCCCCCAGCAAACACTCGCTATCCAACATGCCCCCAGCAAACACTCGCTATCCAACATGCCCCCAGCAAACACTCGCTATCCAACATGCCCCCAGCAAACACTCGCTATCCAACATGCCCCCAGCAAACACTCGCTATCCAACATGCCCCCAGCAAACACTCGCTATCCAACATGCCCCCAGCAAACACTCGCTATCCAACATGCCCCCAGCAAACACTCGCTATCCAACATGCCCCCAGCAAACACTCGCTATCCAACATGCCCCCAGCAAACACTCGCTATCCAACATGCCCCCAGCAAACACTCGCTATCCAACATGCCCCCAGCAAACACTCGCTATCCAACATGCCCCCAGCAAACACTCGCTATCCAACATGCCCCCAGCAAACACTCGCTATCCAACATGCCCCCAGCAAACACTCGCTATCCAACATGCCCCCAGCAAACACTCGCTATCCAACATGCCCCCAGCAAACACTCGCTATCCAACATGCCCCCAGCAAACACTCGCTATCCAACATGCCCCCAGCAAACACTCGCTATCCAACATGCCCCCAGCAAACACTCGCTATCCAACATGCCCCCAGCAAACACTCGCTATCCAACATGCCCCCAGCAAACACTCGCTATCCAACATGCCCCCAGCAAACACTCGCTATCCAACATGCCCCCAGCAAACACTCGCTATCCAACATGCCCCCAGCAAACACTCGCTATCCAACATGCCCCCAGCAAACACTCGCTATCCAACATGCCCCCAGCAAACACTCGCTATCCAACATGCCCCCAGCAAACACTCGCTATCCAACATGCCCCCAGCAAACACTCGCTATCCAACATGCCCCCCAGCAAACACTTACAATACTATACCAACACCAGCGGACCTTGATATAAGCCTAAATGGAAATAAATAATGGGTCATTCCTGAACTCGTTCAAAAAATATGTGCCAAAAAGGAGAAATAAATAAAAAAGGGAACTAGATGAACGAAACATATAGTTTAATGAGCTTTGATAACTAAGCAAACCCTCTGGAGAAGGTATAAATCTATGAACATCATTGATTATGATATATGACTGAAAACTCACACCCCTAACTCACAGTCGCATATAGTCCTGGGGACCATTCAGGCTTGTTCGCATTATCATATATATATATAAAAGAGCACTAAACTCAGCCACCCAGAAAACCCGAAAATATGCCAATTACTCAAAGCGGCGATGGGTCACATTTTACCCCCGCCCCCCCCCCACCTCCAGTTTTCAAAATAACCCAAGCATTCCAAATTCGAGGCCTGAGCCACATTTTGGAGCCAAATTCTGGCTCTCTGCACGTACTCGCAGTTTGAAACTACGACTTTTTATACCGAAGTTTAATGTTTAATGAGGTTAATTATATAGTTGATTGAGGTTTGGTAGCATATTCCTTTTGGTAATCTGACGCCAATTTGACGTTAGATGAGGAAGGAGGAGCATTGAGTGTGGTGATAGTTGTCTGAGGGTGGAGGGCAGAGTGAAGGAGGGGTTACCAGATACGTCTGGTCGCCGTTACAATTTACCATCAAAATCGTTACTAATGTAGTCATTTCATGATCATTTGAGGGTTTATCTAAATATTTACCACTCGTTTCGATATACTTTAAGCGTGAAAACGCCCAAAATTCTTTTAGGACTTTCTTGCAAAGTGGTAGATGGCAACTAACGACTCGAGAACAACCCTTCCAGCAGTTCATTTAGCTCTTAAAACACCTCGAACATATAATTACGTATATTATTCACGCAGTAGCCACACACTGCAACGAATATTAACGTGAAAACTTCACATACAATGGTATAATGTTGAATAGATTAACTGCATGTACTCAGTCATTTTGAATAATTGTGATTTTGTGCAGTTTAACTTCCCCGCTCCTGTGCCAGGTAAGTCCACTACGGGCTCACCATAGCCCGTGCTACTTGGAACTTTTTGTTCCAAGTAGCGAATCTTAAACAACAACAACAAGTTTAACTCTTCTTGATGAATGAACTTTCGTCAGTCATTTGGAAGAGACTAACATTATATGACGTTATTTTAGGTAAGGGAAGACTTTCATTGAGTTGACAAGACGAGAGTAGGGAGGAGATTCACAAGCACCCACTGGTCTGAACAAACACCCACTGGTCTGAACAAGCACCCACTGGTCTGAACAAACACCAACTGGTCTGAACAAGCACCCACTGGTCTGAACAAACACCAACTGGTCTGAACAAGCACCCACTGGTCTGAACAAACACCCACTGGTCTGAACAAACACCCACTGGTCTGAACAAACACCCACTGGTCTGAACAAACACCCACTGGTCTGAACAAGCACCCACTGGTCTGAACAAGCACCCACTGGTCTGAACAAACACCCACTGGTCTGAACAAGCACCCACTGGTCTGAACAATCACCAACTGGTCTGAACAAGCACCCACTGGTCTGAACAAACACCCACTGGTCTGAACAAGCACCCACTGGTCTGAACAAGCACCCACTGGTCTGAACAAACACCAACTGGTCTGAACAAGCACCCACTGGTCTGAACAAACACCCACTGGTCTGAACAAACGCCCACTGGTCTGAACAAACACCCACTGGTCTGAACAAGCACCCACTGGTCTGAACAAGCACCCACTGGTCTGACCGAGCACCCACTGGTCTGAACAAACACCAACTGGTCTGAACAAGCACCCACTGGTCTAAACAAGCACCCACTTTTCTGTGGCTCTCTTTGCTATCTCATCAACTACCTCATTCAACAGTATTCCCACAAGTGAAGGGATCCACATGAATCTTACTTTATACCCAGTTTTTTTCTAATTTATTGACATTCTCTCTACACTCTATCATCACAATATTCTGGTATACTGGGTGCCTGCTATTTAAAGACTCTAATGCTCCTCTACTGTCAATAAGAAGCAGGCATTTTTACCGCATTTGACTACTTCTTGTAGCCTACTTCCTGCTAATACACCTTGGAGTTCAGCCTGCGTTGAAGAGACTGTCAGTTAAGCGGCGTCCAATAACAGTATCTACAGTGCCGATGTCAGTGTACTCCCTGATCAAGACTCCACATCCTGCCTTCCCATCCCTAGCTACTGACCCATCACAATATACATGTAGAGTGTTTTCTGTAGGTAATTTTCTAATTATACAATCATATGTTGCCCTCAGCTCTCCTATTTCATACATTTTTTCTTTTGCAAGGGAGTAATTACTACATCTACATTACAATCCTCCCATGGTGGTGTGAATTGTCTCTTGGGCACAGCAATACACTCTGTAATAACATCATACTTTATAACATTAGATCATAAGGTATTCATATATACTCTCTTCTTCATCATACACTGTTCACTACTTCTCACCTTTTGAACCGAGAGGATTAATTCATTAGCTCCCTCACCTCTCATTAATCTAATGGCAGAGGTTACATTTATCTCTACAATTCTATCCCCAATACTCTACAGATTCAACTCCATCCTCATTGTCAACTGCAGGGAGGTTTGGGACAAATGTGACCAAACGCCGCTTTCAGTACTTCGCATATGTTGGGTATAAAAAGTCGTAATTTCAAACTGCGAATACGTACAGAGAGCCAGAATTTGGCTCCAAAATATGGCTCAGGCCTCGAAATTGGGATGTTTGGGATATTTTGAAAATTGCATTGGGGATTGGGACAAATGTGACCAAATGCCGCTTTCAGTACTTGGCATATGTTGGGTATAAAAAATTCGTAATTTGAAACTGCGAATACGTGCAGAGAGCCAGAATTTGGCTTCAAAATATGGCTCAGGCCTCGAAATTGTGATATTTGGGATATTTCGAAAACTGCATGAGAGTTTGTGCAAAATGTCACTCACTGCCGCTTTCAGGACTTGGCATATGTTGGGTATAAAAAGTCGTAATTTCAAACTGCGAATACTTGCATTGAGCCAGAATTTGGCTCCAAAATATGGCTCAGGCCTCGAAATTGGGATGTTTTGGATATTTTGAAAACTGCAGGGGGGTTTGGGACAAATGTGACCAAACGCTGCTTTCAGTACTTGGCATATGTTGGGTTTGAAAAGTCGTATTTTCAAACTGCGAATACGTGCAGAGAGCCAGAATTTGGCTCCAAAATATGGCTCAGGCCTCGAAATTGGGATGTTTGGGATATTTTGAAAATTGCATTGGGGATTGGGACAAATGTGACCAAATGCCGCTTTCAGTACTTGGCATATGTTGGGTATAAAAAATTCGTAATTTGAAACTGCGAATACGTGCAGAGAGCCAGAATTTGGCTTCAAAATATGGCTCAGGCCTCGAAATTGGGATATTTGGGATATTTCGAAAACTGCAGGAGAGTTTGTGCAAAATGTCACTCACTGCCGCTTTCAGGACTTGGCATATGTTGGGTATAAAAAGTCGTAATTTCAAACTGCGAATACTTGCATAGAGCCAGAATTTGGCTCCAAAATATGGCTCAGGCCTCGAAATTGGGATGTTTTGGATATTTTGAAAACTGCAGGGGGGTTTGGGACAAATGTGACCAAACGCTGCTTTCAGTACTTGGCATATGTTGGGTTTGAAAAGTCGTATTTTCAAACTGCGAATACGTGCAGAGAGCCTGAATTTGGCTCCAAAATATGGCTCTAGCCTCGAAATTGGGATATTTAGGTTATTTTGAAAACTGCAGGGGAGTTTGTGCAAAATGTCACACACTGCCGCTTTCAGGTCTTAGCATATGTTGGGTATAAAAAGTTGTAATTTCAAACTGCGAATACGTGCAGAGAGCCAGAATTTGGCTCCAAAATATGACTCAGGCCTCGAAATTGAGAAGTTTGGGATATTTTGAAAACTGCAGGGGAGTTTGGGACAAATATGACAAAACGCCGCTTTCAGTACTTGGCATATGTTGGGTATAAAAAAGTCCAAATTTCAAACTGCGAATACGTGCAGGGAGCCAGAATTCGGCTCCAAAATATGGCTCAGGCCTCGAAATTGGGATATTTGGGATATTTCGAAAACTGCAGGGGATTTTGTGTAAAATGTCACTCACTGCCACTTTCAGGACATGGCATATGTTGGGAATAAAAAGTCGTAATTTCAAACTGCGAATACATGCATAGAGCCAGAATTTGGCTCCAAAATATGGCTCAGGCCTAGAAATTGTGATGTTTGGGATATTTTGAAAACTGCAGGGGAGTTTAGGACAAATATGACCAAATGCTGCTTTCAGTACTTGGCATATGTTAGGTATAAAAAGTCGTAATTTCAAACTGCGAATACGTGCAGAGAGCCAGAATTTGGCTCCAAAATATGGCTGAGGCCTCGAAATTGAGATGTTTGGGATATTTTGAAAATTGCAGGGGGATTGGGACAAATATGACCAAATGCTGCTTTCAGTACTTGGCATATGTTAGGTATAAAAAGTCGTAATTTCAAACTGCGAATACGTGCAGAGAGCCTGAATTTGGCTCCCAAATATGGCTCAGGCCTCGAAATTGGGATGTTTGGGATATTTTGAAAACTGCAGGAAGGTTTGGGACAAATGTGACCAAACGCTGCTTTCAGTACTTGGCATATGTTGGGTATAAAAAAGTGTAATTTCATACAGCGAATACGTGCAGAGAGCCAGACTTTGGCTCCAAAATATGGCTCATGCTTCGAAATTAGGATATTTGGGATATTTCGAAAACTGCAGGGGATTTTGTGCAAAATGTCACTCACTGCCGCTTTCAGGACTTGGCATATGTTGGGTATAAAAAGTCGTAATTTCAAACTGCGAATACGTGCATAGAGCAAGAACATGGCTCCAAAATATGGCTCAGGCCTAGATATTGTGATGTTTGGGATATTTTGAAAACTGCAGGGTAGTTTGGGACAAATATGACCAAACCCCGCTTTCAGTACTTGGCATATGTTGGGTATAAAAAGTCGTAATTTCGAACTGCGAATACGTACAGAGAGCCTGAATTTGGCTCCAAAATATATCTCAGTCCTCGAGATTGGGATGTTTAGGATATTTTGAAAACTGCGGGAAGGTTTGGGACAAATATGACCAAACGCCGCTTTCAGTACTTGGCATATGTTGGGTATAAAAAGTCGTAATTTCAAACTGCGAATACGTACAGAGAGCCTGAATTTGGCTCCAAAATATGTCTCAGGCCTCGAAATTGGGATGTTTGGGATATTTAAAAAACTGCAGGGAGGTTTGGGACAAATGTGACCAAACGCTGCTTTCAGTACTTCGCATATGTTGGGTATAAAAAGTCGTAATTTCAAACTGCGAATACGTGCAGAGAGCCAGAATTTGGCTCCAAAATATGGCTCAGGCCTCGAAATTGGGATGTTTGGGATATTTTGAAAATTGCATTGGGGATTGGGACAAATGTGACCAAATTCCGCTTTCAGTACTTGGCATATGTTGGGTATAAAAAATTCGTAATTTGAAACTGCGAATACGTGCAGAGAGCCAGAATTTGGCTTCAAAATATGGCTCTGGCCTCGAAATTGGGCTATTTGGGATATTTCGAAAACTGCAGGAGAGTTTGTGCAAAATGTCACTCACTGCCGCTTTCAGGACTTGGCATATGTTGGGTACAAAAAGTCGTAATTTCAAACTGCGAATACTTTTATAGAGCCAGAATTTGGCTCCAAAATATGGCTCAGGCCTCGAAATTGGGATGTTTGGGATATTTTGAAAACTGCAGGGGGGTTTGGGACAAATGTGACCAAACTCTGCTTTCAGTACTTGGCATTTGTTGGGTTTGAAAAGTCGTATTTTCAAACTGCGAATACGTGCAGAGAGCCAGAATTTGGCTCCAAAATATGGCTCTAGCCTCGAAATAGGGATATTTGGGTTATTTTGAAAACTGCAGGGGAGTTTGTGCAAAATGTCACACACTGCCGCTTTCAGGTCTTAGCATATGTTGGGTTTAAAAAGTTGTAATTTCAAACTGCGAATACGTGCAGAGAGCCAGAATTTGGCTCCAAAATATGACTCAGGCGTCGAAATTGAGAAGTTTGGGATATTTTGAAAACTGCAGGGGAGTTTGGGACAAATATGACCAAACACCGCTTTCAGTACTTGGCATATGTTGGGTATAAAAAAGTCACAATTTCAAACTGCGAATACGTGCAGGGAGCAAGAATTCGGCTCCAAAATATGGCTCATGGCTGGAAATTGGGATGTTTTGGATATTTTGAAAATTGCAGGGGGAATTGGGACAAATGTGACCAAACGCCCCTTTTAGTACTTGGCATATGTTGGGTATAAAAAAGTCGTAATTTAAAACAGCGAATACGTGCAGAGAGCCAGAATTTGGCTCCAAAATATGGCTCAGGCCTCGAAATTGGGATTTGGGATATTTCGAAAACTGCAGGGGATTTTGTGCAAAATGTCACTCACTGCCGCTTTCAGGACTTGGCATATGTTGGGAATAAAAAGTCGTAATTTCAAACTGCGAATACGTGCATAGAGCAAGTAAGTAAGTAATTATCAAAAGAAGGCACCAAACCGGGAAGGCTATGTAGCACCATCAAATACGCAAAATAATCAGAGGGCGCTAAATATCACCAAGGATGCCAATACGAGAACAAAAACGCATAAGGCGAACGATATCAAAAGTATCCGAGTCACCAAGAATTCTATCGAGGGACAGGTGACCGCGAGGGGCGGTCGGAAAGCAAGACACACGCTCGTCCTGGAAGTCAGGACATTCAAGAAGGACATGCACGACCGTAAGAGGGACAATGCAACTAGGACAATAAGGAGCAGGGCGGCGCTCCATCAAGTGACCATGGGTTAAGCGAGTATGGCCAATACGCAACCTCGCCAGAGCTGTTTCCCACCGCCGGTTACGGTGGAAGGAGGACGGCCACGAGGAAACACAACATTTAAGAGTACGTAGCTTGTTACCAGTAACAGACAACCAAGAAGCCTGCCAACGGGTAAGGACTGAGGAATGGATAACTGGGTAAAAGTCGGAATACGGAATGCCTTTACGAGAGATGGGACAAGAGCGGACAGCTTCCTTAGCGGCAGCATCCGCACGCTCATTTAAAGACACACCAATATGGCTGGGAACCCAACAAAACTCAACCGACTTAAATTTACTGTGAACGAGAAACAGCCAATGCTGGATCTCGACAACTACTGGATGAACCGGATTAAAGGACCCGAGAGCCATGAGGGCACTACGAGAGTCAACAACAACCACAAAGGAAGACTGACAACGAGAAAGCAGGAGACGAAGAGCATAGAGAATAGCATAAAGTTCTGCTGTAAAGATGCTAGTCTCCGGAGGCAAGCGACACATATAAGTGCGATCAGGAAAAACAACAGAGTAGCCAACACCGTCCGCTGACTTAGACCCATCGGTGAAGACAGAAACGGAGCGGGAGTGAGAAGAAAAGTGCTCGAGGAAAAGGCGTTTTAGAACCGTAGGAGGGGTAAAAGCTTTAGTGATACGGGTCAAGGAAGTACAAAACCGCGGAAGAGGGACCCTCCACGGGGGCAAAGAAGGAACAACACGAGGAGAAACATCAGAAATACGAACGGAAAGAGAATCCTGTAGGCGAGATAACCGGACAGAAAGAGGGAGGTGGTGAAGAGGAACAGGAACCGCAGGAGGGGTAAAAGTTAAAGCACGACAGAGGCGAGAGGAAGGATGTTGCAAGGACCGCGCAAGATAGCGAAGACAGTAGCGATCACGGCGGTCCTGGAGAGACAGGAAGCCAGTGTCAACATACAAGCTAAGGACGGGAGTCGAACGAAAGGCACCAGAACTGAGGCGCAACCCAGTATGGTGCAAAGCATCAAGACGGCGAAGAGTAGAAGGAGAAGCAGACGAGTAAGTAGGGCAACCATAATCGAGCTTAGACAGGACGAGAGAGGAATGTAAAGCAAGGAGAGTGCGCCTATCTGCCCCCCAAGAAGTATGGGACAAGACCCGAAGGAGGGTAAGGGCCTTAGAGCACTCAACACGGAGGTAAGAGATATGGGGAGACCAAGACAAACGAGTGTCAAGGAATAACCCCAAAAGCTTCGCGGAATCTTTGTTTTCAAGGGGATGACCATAAAGTGACAAAGAGGGACGAAGAACAACCCGTTTCCGCGTAAAAGTCATGGCACAAGTCTTAGAAGTAGAGAACTTGAAGCCATGACCTGTGGCCCAAGACGACACGGCATCAATTGCAAGTTGAAGCCGGCGTTGAAGGAGAGGCGAATCATCACCCTGACAACAAAGGGTAAGATCATCGACATAGAGAGCGGAGAAGACACCAGAAGGAAGAGAGGAAAGAAGACCATTGAGGGCAACCAGAAAAAGAGTAGTGCTCAGAACACTACCCTGGGGCACACCTTCGTATTGCTGAAAAGAGGGAGAGAGAGCGGTACCAAGGCGCACCCGAAAGGAACGACGAGAGAGGAAGCTGCGGAGAAAGAGAGGGAGATGACCACGAAGGCCAAAAGAATGAAGTTGAGATAGGATATGATAACGCCAAGTGGTGTCGTAAGCCTTTTCTAGGTCAAAAAGGACGGCAACAACGGAGGTCTTCGCAGCAAAAGCAGTACGAATAGACCTCCAAGTTCACCAGGACATCTGTCGTGCTGCGGCACTTGCGGAAACCAAATTGAGAAGGGGAGAGGAGGTGATGGTGTTCCAGGAACCACATCAGACGAACGTTAACCATACGTTCAAAGAGTTTGCAGACACAACTTGTGAGAGCAATAGGGCGAAAGTCCTTAGGGGAAGTACCCAGAGACCCCGGTTTGCGAACAGGGAGGACAACGGCATCGAGCCAGTCCTCAGGGACTGACGACGACTCCCAGATCCGATTATACAGACTCAGTAAATACTGAGACGTGCTCGGAGGGAGATGGCGAAGCATCTCATAATGAATACCATCGGAGCCCGCCGCCGTAGAACCGCAGAGGGCCAGGGCAGAACGAAGTTCAGAGAGAGAGAAGGGATCATTATAGGGAAGCTGAAGATGAGTGCAGAAATCTAAAGGACGAGACTCAAGGACAGGTTTACGAAGAAGGAAAGATTGGGGAAGATGAAGACCAGAGCTAACAGAAGAAAAGTGGGAACCCAGTTCGGAAGCGACCTGCAACGGGTCCGCCACAAGAGTATCATGGAGGTGAAGGACCGGTGAAACATCGGGAACGAACTTACCCGCTATCTTGCGGATACGCTTCCAGATCTGGGATCGAGGGGTCTCGGACGTAATTGTTGAGACATAAGATGCCCAACATTCACGTTTAGCCGTACGGATGGCCCTACGGGCCACCGCACTCGCTTTCCGAAAGAAAAGAAAAGAATCGGTCGTCTGCCTACGGCGGTGCCTCTTCCAGGCTGCACGCTTACAGCGGACAGCCCGAGCACAGTCCGCATTCCACCAGGGAACGCACTTCCGTGGACCCCGAGAGGAAGAGCGAGGAATAGAGCGGAGGGCAGCGTTGAAGACAGTGTCATGAAAAAGGAGGAGAGCGCGAGAGAGAGGCAGAAGGGTGAGGTCAGGGAGAGCAGCACTGAGGGTAAATAGGGTCCAGTCTGCCTTAGCAAACTGCCACCTAGGGAAAGAGAGGGAAGGGCGAAAAGAGAAAAAGGAAACAAGGATGGGGAAATGATCACTTCCATGGAGGTCATCAAGAACCTGCCACGTGAAATCTAAGTAAAGAGAAGAAGAGCAGAGAGAAAGATCAAGACAAGAAAGGGTGCGAGTCCGAGAGTCCAAATGAGTGGGCTCACCAGAATTCAGAAGAGACAGGGAAGAAGAGAGGAGAAACGGCTCAAGGAGGCGACCCCGGGTATTCGTCAGAACGTCACCCCAAAGAGAATGACGACAATTGAAGTCACCCAGCAGGAGCACAGGCTCCGGCAAGGAGTCCAGGAGGTGTTTCAAATCAGGAAGAGAGAGCGGGACACTCGGGGGGAGATAAATGGAACAAACTGTGTACCATTTCCCCACAAAGATACGAGCAGCAGAACAATGGAGAGGCGAAGGAAAAAGTAAAGGAACAAAGGGAACATCAGCCCGAATCAAAAGAGCAGAAGAATTAGAAGCCCCAGCAATGGCTGGGGGGGGGGGGGGAGAGAAAGGAATAGCCACGAAAACGACCAGGACGAGCACCAAGCGTTGGCTCCTGGAGACAGACACAAAGGGGCGAAAACCGCGAAATCAGAAGTTGGAGTTCGAGGAAATTGGCGTAATAACCTCGAACGTTCCATTGAAGAATGGACAACGACGAGAAGAGAAAGGACAAAAACAGAGAACAAGGAAGAAACAAAGGCGAAAGAGCAACAGAGCACGTTAAAGAATATCAGGGTCGGGATCAGGGTCAGCAAAGTCAGGGTTAGGGGGCATGGGTAAACTGAGCAAAGACGGAGGGAAGGAAACGGGAGAACAGAGCAGAGGTGGGCGGGCAGGGTCTGGAGGAGGAGGAAGAGGAGGAGACAACGGAGAGGAGCCGTCAAGGACAGCAGCAGGAGGAGGGGGAGTAGAAAGAGGGGAGCGCACCCCAGCAAGAGCAGCAACCGAAAGGGAAGCAGGGGCCAAAGAAACCTCCATAGCAGGAACAGGGGGCGCAAGCACTGAAACGGGAGGGGAAGGAGCAACAGAGCCAGAAGGAGGAGCTGAGGAAGAAAGCGAAGCCTTCTTACCCGCCGGGGAAGAGGAAGGAGAGGAGCCAGGCTTACGCTTCTGACTTAAAGAGACCGGTGTCCCAGCAACTACGTACCGGGCAACGGATTCCAGTGTCTCAACAGAAGCCGAACGAGAGCACACACGACGGCCGTTAGGAGAGCGATGGACATCCGCCCGCACCGACAGGCGGTGGGGAGAGCCAATAGATAGAGGAAGAGGATGGGAAGGAGGATCGGAGGGGGACGAGGAAGAAGACACAGAAGACACGACAGACCGGGTAGAAGGAAGGGGAACCCCAGACAGAGGACCAGGAGGAGGATCCTTCGGGAGAGAACCCAAAGGAACAGAGGAGGGGGCAGTGGGCGCATCAGGGTCCAAGGCCCGGAAACGGTTGTGAGTCTGAGGAAGGCGGGAAGGACGAGGAGAGGAAGAGCGCAACACGCGAGCATAAGAGATATTAGCATAAGGCGGGAGCCGGCGAACCTGGCGCCTCGCCTCAGGAAAAGATAAACGCTCCCGGTGCTTCAGGTTGAGGACGGCTGCCTCAAGCTTGTAATGGACACACGCACGGGAGAAGGTAGGATGGGCCTCACCGCAGTTGAAGCAACGAGCCTGGGGAGAAGTGCACTCCGACTTAGAGTGACCTTCGCCACCACACAAAGGACAGAGAGAGACAGTCCCGGAGCAGCGGAGGGCACCATGCCCAAACCTCCAGCACTTGTTGCAGAGCCGAGGAGAAGGAATGTACTCCTGGACAGAGCACCTGGCACCAGCAAGAATGACAGAGGGTGGAAGGGTCCTACCATCAAAGGTAATCTTCACAACCCGGAGGGGTTGACGGCGACCACCACGAGGGGGACGAGTAAACGTGTCCACCTGGAGAATAGAATGGCCCTGGGCAGCGAGGATATGGCGAATATCGTCGTGGCAGTCGCGCAGGTCCCGAACACCGGTTGCAACATGGGGCGGGAGCAAAATAGTGCCAACACTGGCATTCAACTGAGCGTTCTTCGAGACCCGAACGGGGGTCTCGCCAAGGCAGGATAAGGCAGCCAAGCGGGAAGCAGCATCCTGAGAAGGAGCAGCAACGACACGTGTACCGAGACGAGTGGGGTTGAAAGTAATGGAGGCATCCACGGAATCAATGAGATGTCGATGAAGGGAGAAATCGTCAGGAGGCGCAGAATCAAGAGGGAGGAGATCAAAATATTTGGCCCACGAAGTGGGACCAAACAAGGCTTGATAGGTAGCAGAACTGGAAGGAATCGAGCGAGGGCGGCCGTGACGAGGACGGCGGTGAGAACCCCCAGAGAGAGAGAGGGGTTAAAAGGCGCAGTAGTTACAACTAGAGAAGGAGCCGCGCCAGGGGACGAGGTAGTCACCACTGGGGGCTTGGGGCTCGACCCAACCACAGAGGAGGGAGGGGAGCCAGGGGAAGGAGTCAGAGAGGCCAAAGGAGGAGCAAGGTCGGGGCCCAATGCAGCGGAGGCTACAGAGCCCGGTCTTCCAATACGGACCGACTCGGGGGCTTGGTCGCCCACCCCACGAGCCTGAGAAGGTAAGCCAGAAGCAGCCGAAACAGGGGTTATCATCTTGACGAAATGAAGAATTCACTCACGAATGTGCCCCCACACCCACCATGGAGCCACAATTAGAGGCAGGACACCCAACAAGAAGCTATCGCCGATCTTGTCGGGGCCTCCTAGGGGTGCGTCGTGAGTATACGCCCCACAAACGCCACCTTAAGAAACCGACAGTCCGTCGAGATCGGGTTCAGTGACGAAGTGGAGATTGACAATAAAAGGTTCCCCTCGCTCTCGACGTCGGGTACTGCAGTTCTACGGGTGCATGAGTATGCCTCCTCAAGCACCCGGGCGTCAAAATAGAAGAAGTCTATGGAAGAACCAGAACGAGCAAAAGGTCGGCAGGAAACGGCAAGCAGATAGGAGAAAAGGGGGGAGAAAAACGAAACAGAAGGAAAAGGAAAAGATGCCCAGCAAAATTGGAGAGGACGGCAGCAGGAGCACAAGGCTAGAAAAGGACAGAGGACTGTCCCAAGGAGCATCACATTCCGGCAGCCGCCCACTAAGCCCCCCACACGGCGACAACGAGCTGAGCGGGGAGGGGGTGCATAGAGCAAGAACATGGCTCCAAAATATGGCTCAGGCCTAGAAATTGTGATGTTTGGGATATTTTGAAAACTGCAGGGGAGTTTAGGACAAATATGACCAAATGCTGCTTTCAGTACTTGGCATATGTTAGGTATAAAAAGTCGTAATTTCAAACTGCGAATACGTGCAGAGAGCCAGAATTTGGCTCCAAAATATGGCTGAGGCCTCGAAATTGAGATGTTTGGGATATTTTGAAAATTGCCGGGGGGATTGGGACAAATGTGACCAAACGCCGCTTTCAGTACTTGGCATAAGTTGGGTATAAAAAAGTTGTAATTTCAAACAGCGAATACGTGCAGAGAGCCAGAATTTGGCTCCAAAATATAGCTCAGGCCCCGAAATTGGGATATTTGGGATATTTCGAAAACTGCAGGGGAGTTTGTGCACAAAGTTACTCACTGCCTCTTTTAGGACTTGGCATATGTTGGGTATAAAAAGTCGTAATATCAAACTGCGAAAACGTGCAGAGAGCCAGAATTTGGCTCTAGAATAGGGCTCAGGCCTCGAAATTGGGATGTTTGGGATATTTTGAAAACTGCAGGGAGGTTTGGGACAAATGTGACCAAACGCCGCTTTCAGTACTTGGCATATGTTGGGTATAAAAAGTCGTAATTTCAAACTGCGAATACGTGCAGAGAGCCTGAATTTGGCTACAAAATATGGCTAATGCCTTGAAATTGGGATTTTAGGGATATTTTGAAAACTGCAGGGAAGTTTGTGCAAAATGTGACTCATTGATGCTTTCAGTACTTGGCATATGTTGGGTATAATAAGTCGCAATTTCAAACTGCGAATACGTGCAGATAGCCAGAATTTGGCTCCAAAATATGGCTCAGGCCTCAAAATTGAGATATCTGGGATTTTTGAAAACTGCAGGGGAGTTTGAGACAAATATGACCAAACGCCGCTTTCAGTACTTGGCATATGTTGGGTATAAAGTCGTAATTTCAAACTGCGAATACGTGCAGAGAGCCTGAATTTGGCTCCCAAATATGGCTCAGGCCTCGAAATTGGGATGTTTGGGATATTTTGAAAACTGCAGGAAGGTTTGAGCCAAATGTGACCAAATGCCGCTTTCAGTACTTGGCATATGTTGGGTATAAAAAAGTCGTAATTTCAAACAACGAATACGTGCAGAGAGCCAGGATTTGGCTCGAAAATATTGCTCAGTCCTCGAAATTGGGATTTGGGATATTTCGAAAACTGCAGGGGAGTTTGTGCAAAATGTCACTCTCTGGCGCTTTCAGGACTTGGCATATGTTGGGTATAAAAAGTCGTAATTTCAAACTGCGAATACGTGCATTGAGCCAGAATTTGGCTCCAAAATATGGCTTAGGCCTCGAAATTGGGATGTTTGGAATATTTTGAAAACTGCAAGGGAGTTTGTGCAAAATGTGACTCACTGCCGCTTTCAGGACTTGGCATATGTTGGGTATAAAAATTCGTAATATCAAACTGCGAATACGTGCATAGAGCCAGAATTCGGCTCCAAAATATGGCTCAGGCCTGGAAATTGGGATGTTTTGGATATTTTGAAAATTGCAGGGGGGATTGGGACAAATGTGACCAAACGCCCCTTAAGTACTTGGCATATGTTGGGTATAAAAAAGTCGTAATTTAAAACAGCGAATACGTGCAGAGAGCCAGAATTTGGCTCGAAAATATGGCTCAGGCCTCGAAATTGGGATGTTTTGGATATTTTGAAAACTGCCGGGGACTTTGTGACATATATGACTAAACGCCGCTTTCAGTACTTGGTATATGTTGGGTATAAAAAAGTCGCAATTTCAAACTGCGAATACGTACATAGAACCAGAATTTGTCTCCAAAATATGGCTCAGGCCTCGAAATTGAGATATTTGGGATATTTCGCAAGCTGCAGGGGAGTTTGTACAAAATATCACTCACTGCCGCTTTCAGGACTTGGCATATGTTGAGTATAAAAAGTCGTAATTTCAAACTGCGAATACGTGCAGAGAGCCAGAATTTGGCTCGAAAATATGGCTCAGGCCTCGAAATTGGGATGTTTGGGATATCTTGAAAATTGCAGGGGGGATTGGGACAAATGTGACCAAACGCCCCTTTTAGTACTTGGCATATGTAGGGTATAAAAAGTCGTAATTTCAAACTGCGAATGCATACAGAGAGCCTGAATTTGGCTCCAAAATATGTCTCAGGCCTCGAAATTGGGATGTTTGGATATTTTGAAAACTGCCGGGAGGTTTGGGACAAATGTGACCAAACGCTGCTTTCAGTACTTCGCATATGTTGGGTATAAAAAGTCGTAATTTCAAACTGCGAATACGTGCAGAGAGCCAGAATTTGGCTCCAAAATATGGCTCAGGCCTCGAATTTGGGATGTTTGGGATATTTTGAAAAATGCAGGGGGGATTGGGACAAATGTGACCAAACGCCGCTTTCAGTACTTGGCATATGTTGGGTATAAAAAATTCGTAATTTCAAACTGCGAATACGTGCAGAGAGCCAGAATTTGGCTCCAAAATATGGCTCAGGCCTCGAATTTGGGATGTTTGGGATATTTTGAAAACTGCGGGAGGTTTGGGACAAATGTGACCAAACGCTGCTTTCAGTACTTCGCATATGTTGGGTATAAAAAGTCGTAATTTCAAACTGCGAATACATGCAGAGAGCCAGAATTTGGCTCCAAAATATGGCTCAGGCCTCGAATTTGGGATGTTTGGGATATTTTGAAAAATGCAGGGGGGATTGGGACAAATGTGACCAAACGCCGCTTTCAGTACTTGGCATATGTTGGGTATAAAAAATTCGTAATTTCAAACTGCGAATACGTGCAGAGAGCCAGAATTTGGCTCCAAAATATGGCTCAGGCCTCGAATTTGGGATGTTTGGGATATTTTGAAAATGCAGGGGGGATTGGGACAAATGTGACCAAACGCAGCTTTCAGGACTCGGCATATGTTGGGTATAAAAAGTCGTAATTTCAAACTGCGAATACTTGAATAGAGCCAGAATTTGGCTCCAAAATATGGCTCAGGCCTCGAATTTGGGATGTTTGGGATATTTTGAAAACGGCAGGGGGTTTGGGACAAATGTGACCAATTGCCGCTTTCAGTACTTGGCATATGTTGGGTATAAAAGTCGTAATTTCAAACTGCGAATACGTGCAGAGAGCCTGAATTTGGCTCCCAAATATGGCTCAGGCCTCGAAATTGGGATGTTTGGGATATTTTGAAAACTGCAGGAAGGTTTGAGAAATGTGACCAAATGCCGCTTTCAGTACTTGGCATATGTTGGGTATAAAAAAGTCGTAATTTCAAACAACGAATACGTGCAGAGAGCCAGGATTTGGCTCGAAAATATTGCTCAGTCCTCGAAATTGGGATATTTGGGATATTTCGAAAACTGCAGGGGAGTTTGTGCAAAATGTCACTCTCTGGCGCTTTCAGGACTTGGCATATGTTGGGTATAAAAAGTCGTAATTTCAAACTGCGAATACATGCATTGAGCCAGAATTTGGCTCCAAAATATGGCTTAGGCCTCGAAATTGGGATATTTGGAATATTTTGAAAACTGCAAGGGAGTTTGTGCAAAATGTGACTCACTGCCGCTTTCAGGACTTGGCATATGTTGGGTATAAAATTCGTAATATCAAACTGCGAATACGTGCATAGAGCCAGAATTCGGCTCCAAAATATGGCTCAGGCCTCGAAATTGGGATGTTTGGATATTTTGAAAATTGCAGGGGGGATTGGGACAAATGTGACCAAACGCCCTTCTAGTACTTGGCATATGTTGGGTATAAAAAAGTCGTAATTTAAAACAGCAAATACGTGCAGAGAGCCAGAATTTGGCTCGAAAATATGGCTCAGGCCTCGAATTGGGATGTTTGGGATATTTGAAAACTGCAGGGGGGATGGGACAAATGTGACCAAACGCCCTTTCAGTACTTGGCATATGTTGGGTATAAAAAGTCGTAATTTCAAACTGCGAACATACAGAGAGCCTGAATTTGGCTCCAAAATATCTCAGGCCTCGAAATTGGGATGTTTGGGATATTTTGAAAACTGCGGGAGGTTTGGGACAAATGTGACCAACGCCGCTTTCAGTACTTCGCATATGTTGGGTATAAAAAGTCGTAATTTCAAACTGCGAATACGTGCAGAGAGCCAGAATTTGGCTCCAAAATATGGCTCAGGCCTCGAATTTGGGATGTTTGGGATATTTTGAAAATGCAGGGGGGATTGGGACAAATGTGACCAAACGCCGCTTTCAGTACTTGGCATATGTTGGGTATAAAAAATCGTAATTTCAAACTGCGAATACGTGCAGAGAGCCAGAATTTGGCTCCAAAATATGGCTCAGGCTCGAATTGGGATGTTGGGATATTTTGAAAACTGCGGGAGGTTTGGGACAAATGTGACCAAACGCTGCTTTCAGTACTTCGCATATGTTGGGTATAAAAAGTCGTAATTTCAAACTGCGAATACTGCAGAGAGCCAGAATTTGGCTCCAAAATATGGCTCAGGCCTCGAATTTGGGATGTTTGGGATATTTTGAAAAATGCAGGGGGGATTGGGACAAATGTGACCAAACGCCGCTTTCAGTACTTGGCATATGTTGGGTATAAAAAATTCGTAATTTCAAACTGCGAATACGTGCAGAGAGCCAGAATTTGGCTCCAAAATATGGCTCAGGCCTCGAATTTGGGATGTTTGGGATATTTTGAAAATGCAGGGGGGATTGGGACAAATGTGACCAAACGCGCTTTCAGACTTGGCATATGTTGGGTATAAAAAGTCGTAATTTCAAACTGCGAATACTTGAATAGAGCCAGAATTTGGCTCCAAAATATGGCTCAGGCCTCGAATTGGGATATTTGGGATATTTTGAAAACTGCAGGGGGTTTGGGACAAATGTGACCAATTGCCGCTTTCAGTACTTGGCTATGTTGGGTTAAAAAGTCGTATTTCAAACTGCGAATACGTGCAGAGAGCCTGAATTTGGCTCCAAAATATGGCTCAGGCCTCGAATTGGGATGTTTGGGATATTTTGAAAACTGCAGGGGGTTTGGGACAAATGTGACCAATGCCGCTTTCAGTACTTGGCATATGTTGGGTATAAAAAAGTCAATTTCAAACTGCGAATACGTGCAGAGAGCCAGAATTTGGCTCCAAAATATGGCTCAGGCTCGAATTGGGATGTTTGGATATTTTAAATTGCAGGGGTGATTGGGACAAATGTGACCAAACGCCCTTTCAGTACTTGCATATGTTGGGTATAAAAAGTGTAATTTCAAACTGCGAATACGTGCAGAAGCCAGAATTTGGCTCCAAAATATGGCTCAGGCCTCGAAATTGGGATATTTGGGATATTTGAAAACTGCAGGGGTTTGGCAAATGTGACCACTGCCGCTTTCAGGACTTGGCATATGTTGGGTATAAAAAGTCGTAATTTCAACTGCGAATACGTGCATAGAGCAGACATGGCTCCAAAATATGGCTCAGGCCTCGATATTGGGATGTTTGGGATATTTTGAAAACTGCAGGGAGTTTGGGACAAATATGACCAAACGCCGCTTTCAGTACTTGGCATATGTTGGGTATAAAAAGTCGTAATTTCAAACTGCGAATACGTACAGAGAGCCTGAATTTGGCTCCAAAATATATCTCAGGCCTCGAATTGGGATATTTGGGATATTTAAAAACTGCAGGAGAGTTTGTGCAAAATGTCACTCACTGCCGCTTTCAGGACTTGGCATATGTTGGGCATAAAAAGTCGTAATTTCAAACTGCGAATACTTGCATAGAGCCAGAATTTGGCTCCAAAATATGGCTCAGGCCTTGAAATTGGGATGTTTGGGATATTTTGAAAACTGCAGGGGGGTTTGGAACAAATGTGACCAAACGCTGCTTTCAGTACTTGGCATATGTTGGGTTTGAAAAGTCGTATTTTCAAACTGCGAATACGTGCAGAGAGCCTGAATTTGGCTCCAAAATATGGCTCTAGCCTCGAAATTGGGATATTTGGGTATTTTGAAAACTGCAGGGGAGTTTGTGCAAAATGTCACACGCTGCCGCTTTCAGGTCTTAGCATATGTTGGGTATAAAAAGTTGTAATTTCAAACTGCGAATACGTGCAGAGAGCCAGAATTTGGCTCCAAAATATGACTCAGGCCTCGAATTTCAAACAATTTCAAAATATGGCTCAGGCCTCGAAATTGGGATGTTTGGGATTTTGAAAGCTGCAGGGGAGTTTGGGACAAATATGACCAAACGCCGCTTTCAGTACTTGGCATATGTTGGGAATAAAAAAGTCACAATTTCAAACTGCGAATACGTGCAGGGAGCCAGAATTCGGCTCCAAAATATGGCTCATGGCTGGAAATTGGGATGTTTTGGTTATTTTGAAAATTGCAGGGGGGATTGGGACAAATGTGACCAAACGCCCCTTTTAGTACTTGGCATATGTTGGGTATAAAAAAGTCGTAATTTAAAACAGCGAATACGTGCAGAGAGCCAGAATTTGGCTCCAAAATATGGCTCAGGCCTCGAAATTGGGATATTTGGGATATTTCGAAAACTGCAGGGGATTTTGTGCAAATTTCACTCACTGCCGCTTTCAGGACTTGGCATATGTTGGGAATAAAAAGTCGTAATTTCAAACTGCGAATACGTGCATAGAGCAAGAACATGGCTCCAAAATATGGCTCAGGCCTAGAAATTGTGATGTTTGGGATATTTTGAAAACTGCAGGGGAGTTTAGGACAAGTATGACCAAATGCTGCTTTCAGTACTTGGCATATGTTAGGTATAAAAAGTCGAAATTTCAAACTGCGAATACGTGCAGAGTGCCAGAATTTGGCTCCAAAATATGGCTGAGGCCTCGAAATTGAGATGTTTGGGATATTTTGAAAATTGCAGGGGGGATTGGGACAAATGTGACCAAACGCCGCTTTCAGTACTTGGCATAAGTTGGGTATAAAAAAGTTGTAATTTCAAACACCGAATACGTGCAGAGAGCCAGAATTTGGCTCCAAAATATAGCTCAGGCCCCGAAATTGGGATATTTGGGATATTTCGAAAACTGCAGGGGAGTTTGTGCACAAAGTTACTCACTGCCGCTTTTAGGACTTGGCATATGTTGGGTATAAAAAGTCGTAATATCAAACTGCGAAAACGTGCAGAGAGCCAGAATTTGGCTCCAGAATAGGGCTCAGGCCTCGAAATTGGGATGTTTGGGATATTTTGAAAACTGCAGGGAGGTTTGGGACAAATGTGACCAAACGCCGCTTTCAGTACTTGGCATATGTTGGGTATAAAAAGTAGTAATTTCAAACTGCGAATACGTGCAGAGAGCCTGAATTTGGCTACAAAATATGGCTCAGGCCTTGAAATTGGGATTTTAGGGATATTTTGAAAACTGCAGGGAAGTTTGTGCAAAATGTGACTCATTGCCGCTTTCAGTACTTGGCATATGTTGGGTATAATAAGTCGCAATTTCAAACTGCGAATACGTGCAGATAGCCAGAATTTGGCTCCAAAATATGGCTCAGGCCTCGAAATTGAGATGTCTGGGATATTTGAAAACTGCAGGGGAGTTTGAGACAAATATGACCAAACGCCGCTTTCAGTACTTGGCATATGTTGGGTATATAAAGTCGTAATTTCAAACTGCGAATACGTGCAGAGAGCCTGAATTTGGCTCCCAAATATGGCTCAGGCCTCGAAATTGGGATGTTTGGGATATTTTGAAAACTGCAGGAAGGTTTGAGCCAAATGTGACCAAACGCCGCTTACAGTACTTGGTATATGTTGGGTATAAAAAAGTCGTAATTTAAAACAACGAATTTAGGCCTCGAAATTGGGATGTTTGGAATATTTTGAAAACTGCAAGGGAGTTTGTGCAAAATGTGACTCACTGCCGCTTTCAGGACTTGGCATATGTTGGGTATAAAAATTCGTAATATCAAACTGCGAATACGTGCATAGAGCCAGAATTTGGCTCCAAAATATGGCTCAGGCCTTGAAATTGGGATGTTTGGGATATTTTGAAAACTGCAGGGGACTTTGTGACATATATGACCAAACGCCGCTTTCAGTACTTGGTATATGTTGGGTATAAAAAGTCGCAATTTCAAACTGCGAATACGTACATAGAACCAGAATTTGTCTCCAAAATAAGGCTCAGGCCTCGAAATTGAGATATTTGGGATATTTCGCAAGCTGCAGGGGAGTTTGTGCAAAATATCACTCACTGCCGCTTTCAGGACTTCGCATATGTTGATTATAAAAAGTCGTAATTTCAAACTGCGAATACGTGCAGAGAGCCAGAATTCGGCTCCAAAATATGGCTCAGGCCTGGAAATTGGGATGTTTTGGATATTTTGAAAATTGCATGGGGGATTGGGACAAATGTGACCAAACGCCCCTTTTAGTACTTGGCATATGTTGGGTATAAAAAAGTCGTAATTTAAAACAGCGAATACGTGCAGAGAGCCAGAATTTGGCTCCAAAATATGGCTCAGGCCTCGAAATTGGGATGTTTGGGATATTTTGAAAATTGCAGGGGGGATTGGGACAAATGTGACCAAACGCCCCTTTTAGTACTTGGCATATGTTGGGTATAAAAAATCGTAATTTCAAACTGCGAATGCGTACAGAGAGCCTGAATTTGGCTCCAAAATATGTATCAGGCCTCGAAATTGGGATGTTTGGGATATTTTGACAACTGCCGGGAGGTTTGGGACAAATGTGACCAAACGCTGCTTTCAGTACTTCGCATATGTTGGGTATAAAAAGTCGTAATTTCAAACTGCGAATACGTGCAGAGAGCCAGAATTTGGCTCCAAAATATGGCTCAGGCCTCGAATTTGGGATGTTTGGGATATTTTGAAAAATGCAGGGGGGATTGGGACAAATGTGACCAAACGCCGCTTTCAGTACTTGGCATATGTTGGGTATAAAAAATTCGTAATTTTAAACTGCAAAATACGTGCTGAGAGCCTGAATTTGGCTCCAAAATATGGCTCAGGCCTCGAAATTGGGATATTTAGAATATTTTGAAAATTGCAGGGGAGTTTGGGACAAATATGACCAAACGCCTCTTTCAGTACTTGGCATATGTTGGGTATAAAAAAGTCACAATTTCAAACTGCGAATACGTGCAGAGAGCCAGAATTCGGCTCCAAAATATGGCTCAGGCCTCGTAATTGGGATGTTTGGATATTTTTATAATTGCAAGGGTGATTGGGACAAATGTGACCAAACGCCCCTTTAGTACTTGGCATATGTTGGGTATAAAAAAGTGTAATTTCAAACAGCGAATACGTGCATAGAGCAGAACATGGCTCCAAAATATGGCTCAGGCCTAGATATTGTGATGTTTGGGATATTTTGAAAACTGCAGGGTAGTTTGGGATAAATATGACCAAACGCCGCTTTCAGTACTTGGCATATGTTGGGTATAAAAAGTCGTAATTTCAAACTGCGAATACCTACAGAGAGCCTGAATTTGGCTCCAAAATATATCTCAGGCCTCGAGATTGGGATGTTTAGGATATTTTGAAAACTGCAGGAAGGTTTGGGACAAATATGACCAAACGCCGCTTTCAGTACTTGGCATATGTTGGGTATAAAAAGTCGTAATTTCAAACTGCAAATACGTACAGAGAGCCTGAATTTGGCTCCAAAATATGTCTCAGGCCTCGAAATTGGGATGTTTGGGATATTTAAAAAACTACAGGGAGGTTTGGGACAAATGTGACCAAACGCCGCTTTCAGTACTTCACATATGTTGGGTATAAAAAGTCGTAATTTCAAACTGCGAATACGTGCAGAGAGCCAGAATTTGGCTCCAAAATATGGCTCATTCCTCGAAATTGGGATGTTTGGAATATTTTGAAAATTGCATTGGGGATTGGGACAAATGTGACCAAATGCCGCTTTCAGTCCTTGGCATAAGTTGGGTATAAAAAAGTTGTAATTTCAAACAGCGAATACGTGCAGAGAACCAGAATTTGGTTCCAAATAATAGCTCAGGCCCGAAATTGGGATATTTGGGATATTTCGAAAACTGCAGGGGAGTTTGTGCACAAAGTTACTCACTGCCGCTTTTAGGACTTGGCATATGTTGGGTATAAAAAGTCGTAATATCAAACTGCGAAAACGTGCAGAGAGCCAGAATTTGGCTCCGGAATAGGGCTCAGGCTTCGAAATTGGGATGTTTGGGATATTTTGAAAACTGCAGGGAGGTTTGGGACAAATGTGACCAAACGCCGCTTTCAGTACTTGGCATATGTTGGGTATAAAAAGTCGTAATTTCAAACTGCGAATACGTGCAGAGAGCCTGAGTTTGGCTACAAAATATGGATCAGGCCTTGAAATTGGGATTTTAGGGATATTTTGAAAACTGCAGGGAAGTTTGTGCAAAATGTGACTCATTGCCGCTTTCAGTACTTGGCATATGTTGGGTATAAAAGTCGCAATTTCAAACTGCGAATACGTGCAGAGAGCCTGAATTTGGCTCCCAAATATGGCTCAGGCCTCGAAATTGGGATGTTTGGGATATTTTGAAAACTGCAGGAGGTTTGACAAATGTGACCAAATGCCGCTTTCTGTACTTGGCATATGTTGGGTATAAAAAAGTCCTAATTTAAACTGCAAAATACGTGCTGAGAGCCTGAATTTGGCTCCAAAATATGGCTCAGGCCTCGAAATTGGGATTTAGATATTTTGAAAATTGCAGGGAGTTTGGGACAAATATGACCAAACGCCTCTTTCAGTACTTGGCATATGTTGGGTATAAAAAAGTCACAATTTCAAACTGCGAATACGTGCAGAGAGCCAGAATTGGCTCCAAAATATGGCTCAGGCCTCGTAATTGGGATGTTTGGATATTTTAAATTGCAGGGTGATTGGGACAAATGACCAAACGCCCTTTCAGTACTTGGCATATGTTGGGTATAAAAAGTGTAATTTCAAACTGCGAATACGTGCATAGAGCTGAATGGCTCCAAAATATGGCTCAGGCCTAGATATTGGATGTTTGGGATATTTTGAAAACTGCAGGGTAGTTTGGGAAATATGACCAAACGCCGCTTTCAGTACTTGGCATATGTTGGGTATAAAAAGTCGTAATTTCAAACTGCGAATACTACAGAGAGCCTGAATTTGGCTCCAAAATATATCTCAGGCCTCGAATTGGGATGTTTAGGATATTTTGAAAACTGCAGGAGGTTTGGGACAAATATGACCAAACGCCGCTTTCAGTACTTGGCATATGTTGGGTATAAAAAGTCGTAATTTCAAACTGCAAATACGTACAGAGAGCCTGAATTTGGCTCCAAAATATGTCTCAGGCCTCGAAATTGGGATGTTTGGGATATTTGAAAACTGCAGGGAGGTTTGGGACAAATGTGACCAAACGCCGCTTTCAGTACTTCACATATGTTGGGTATAAAAAGTCGTAATTTCAAACTGCGAATACGTGCAGAGAGCCAGAATTTGGCTCCAAAATATGGCTCATTCCTCGAAATTGGGATGTTTGGATTTTGAAAATTGCAGGGATTGGGACAAATGTGACCAAATGCCGCTTTCAGTACTTGGCATATGTTGGGTATAAAAAGTCGTAATTTAAAACAGCGAATACATGCAGAGAGCCAAAATTTGGCTCCGAAATAGGCTCAGGCCTCGAAATTGGGATTTGGGATATTTGAAAACTGCAGGGGTTTGTGCAAAATGTCACTCACTGCCGCTTTCAGACTTGGCATATGTTGGGTATAAAAAGTCGTAATTTCAAACTGCGAATACGTGCATAGAGCAGAAATGGCTCCAAAATATGGCTCAGGCCTCGAAATTGTGATGTTTGGGATATTTTGAAAACTGCAGGGGAGTTTGGACAAATATGACCAAATGCCGCTTTCAGTACTTGGCATATGTTGGGTATAAAAAGTCGTAATTTCAAACTGCGAATACGTGCAGAGAGCCAGAATTTGGCTCCAAATATGGCAGCCTCGAAATTGGATGTTTGGGATATTTTGAAAACTGCAGGGGATTGGGACAAATGTGACCAAACGCCGCTTTCAGACTTGGCATAGTTGGGTATAAAAAGTCGTAATTTCAAACTGCGAATACGTGCAGAGAGCCAGAATTTGGCTCCAAAATAGCTCAGGCCGAAATTGGGATTTGGGATATTTGAAAACTGCAGGGAGTTTGGACAAATGTGACCAAACGCCGCTTTCAGTACTTGGCATATGTTGGGTATAAAAAGTCGTAATTTCAAACTGCGAATACGTGCAGAGAGCCAGATTTGGCTCCAAATATGGCTCAGGCTTCGAAATTGGGATTTTGGGATATTTTGAAAACTGCAGGGAGTTTGGACAAATGTGACCACGCCGCTTTCAGTACTTGGCATATGTTGGGTAAAAAGTCGTAATTTCAAACTGCGAATACGTGCAGAGAGCCAGAATTTGGCTCCAAAATATGGCTCAGGCCTCGAAATTGGATTTGGGATATTTTGAAAACTGCAGGGAGTTTGAGACAAAATGACCAGCCGCTTTCAGTACTTGGCATATGTTGGGTATAAAAGTCGTAATTTCAAACTGCGAATACGTGCAGAGAGCCAGAATTTGGCTCCAAAATATGGCTCAGGCCTCGAAATTGGGATGTTTGGGATATTTTGAAAACTGCAGGAGTTTGAGACAAATGTGACCAAATGCCGCTTTCAGTACTTGGCATATGTTGGGTATAAAAAGTCGTAATTTCAAACTGCGAATACGTGCAGAGAGCCAATTTGGCTCAAAATATGCTCAGCCTCGAAATTGGGATTGGGATATTTTGAAAACTGCAGGGGAGTTTGTGCAAATGTGACCTGCCGCTTTCAGGACTTGGCATATGTTGGGTATAAAAAGTCGTAATTTCAAACTGCGAATACGTGCAGAGCCAGAATTTGGCTCCAAAATATGGCTCAGGCCTCGAAATTGGGATGTTTGGATATTTTGAAAACTGCAGGGAGTTTGTGCAAAATGTGACTCACTGCCGCTTTCAGGACTTGGCATATGTTGGGTATAAAAAGTCGTAATCAAACTGCGAATACGTGCATGAGCCAGAATTGGCTCCAAAATATGGCTCAGGCCTCGAAATTGGGATGTTTGGATATTTTGAAAACTGCAGGGATTTGGAAAATGTGACCAAACGCCGCTTTCAGTACTTGGCATATGTTGGGTATAAAAAGTCGTAATTTAAACAGCGAATACGTGCAGAGAGCCAGAATTTGGCTCGAAAATATGGCTCAGGCCTCGAAATTGGGATGTTTTGGATATTTTGAAAACTGCGGGGATTGGACAAATGACAAACGCCGCTTTCAGTACTTGGCATATGTTGGGTATAAAAAAGTCGTAATTTCAAACTGCGAATACGTACAGAGAGCCAGAATTTGCCAAAATATGGCTCAGGCCTCGAAATTGATGTTTGGGATATTTGAAACTGCGGGGAGTTTGTGACAAATATGACTAAACGCCGCTTTCAGTACTTGGCATATGTTGGTATAAAAAGTCGTAATTTCAAACTGCGAATACGTGCAGAGAGCCAGAATTTGGCTCCAAAATATGGCTCAGGCCTCGAAATTGGGATGTTTGGGATATTTGAAAATTGCAGGGGATTGGGACAAATGTGACCAAACGCCCTTTAGTACTTGGCATATGTTGGGTATAAAAAGTCGTAATTTCAAACTGCGAATACGTGCAGAGAGCCAGAATTTGGCTCCAAAATATGGCTCAGGCCTCGAAATTGGGATGTTTGGGATATTTTGAAAACTGGGGAGGTTTGGGACAAATGTGACCAAACGCCTTTCAGTACTTCGCATATGTTGGGTATAAAAAGTCGTAATTTCAAACTGCGAATATGCAGAGAGCCAGAATTTGGCTCCAAAATATGGCTCAGGCCTCGAATTTGGGATGTTTGGGATATTTTGAAAAATGCGGGGGATTGGGACAAATGTGACCAAACGCCGCTTTCAGTACTTGGCATATGTTGGGTATAAAAATTCGTAATTTCAAACTGCGAATACGTGCAGAGAGCCAGAATTTGGCTCCAAAATATGGCTCAGGCCTCGAATTTGGGATGTTTGGGATATTTTGAAAATGCGGGGGATTGGGACAAATGTGACCAAACGCGCTTTCAGTACTTGGCATATGTTGGGTATAAAAAGTCGTAATTTCAAACTGCGAATATGCAGAGAGCCAGAATTTGGCTCCAAAATATGGCTCAGGCCTCGAATTTGGGATGTTTGGGATATTTTGAAAATGCGGGGGATTGGGACAAATGTGACCAAACGCCGCTTTCAGTACTTGGCATATGTTGGGTATAAAAAGTCGTAATTTCAAACTGCGAATACGTGCAGAGAGCCAGAATTTGGCTCCAAAATATGGCTCAGGCCTCGAATTTGGGATGTTTGGGATATTTTGAAAAATGCAGGGGGGATTGGGACAAATGTGACCAAACGCCGCTTTCAGTACTTGGCATATGTTGGGTATAAAAAGTCGTAATTTCAAACTGCGAATACTTGCAGAGAGCCAGAATTTGGCTCCAAAATATGGCTCAGGCCTCGAATTTGGGATGTTTGGGATATTTTGAAAATGCAGGGGGTTTGGGACAAATGTGACCAATTGCCGCTTTCAGTACTTGGCATATGTTGGGTATAAAAGTCGTAATTTCAAACTGCGAATACGTGCAGAGAGCCAGAATTTGGCTCCAAATATGGCTCAGGCCTCGAAATTGGGATGTTTGGGAGATTTTGAAAACTGCAGGGGTTTGACAAATGTGACCAATGCCGCTTTCAGTACTTGGCATATGTTGGGTATAAAAAGTCGTAATTTCAAACAACGAATACGTGCAGAGAGCCAGGATTTGGCTCGAAAATATTGCTCAGTCCTCGAAATTGGGATATTTGGGATATTTCGAAAACTGCAGGGGAGTTTGTGCAAAATGTCACTCTCTGGCGCTTTCAGGACTTGGCATATGTTGGGTATAAAAAGTCGTAATTTCAAACTGCGAATACGTGCATTGAGCCAGAATTTGGCTCCAAAATATGGCTTAGGCCTCGAAATTGGGATGTTTGGAATATTTTGAAAACTGCAAGGGAGTTTGTGCAAAATGTGACTCACTGCCGCTTTCAGGACTTGGCATATGTTGGGTATAAAAATTCGTAATATCAAACTGCGAATACGTGCATAGAGCCAGAATTCGGCTCCAAAATATGGCTCAGGCCTGGAAATTGGGATGTTTTGGATATTTGAAAATTGCAGGGGGGATTGGGACAAATGTGACCAAACGCCCCTTTTAGTACTTGGCATATGTTGGGTATAAAAAAGTCGTAATTTAAAACAGCGAATACGTGCAGAGAGCCAGAATTTGGCTCGAAAATATGGCTCAGGCCTCGAAATTGGGATGTTTTGGATATTTTGAAAACTGCAGGGGACTTTGTGACATATATGACTAAACGCCGCTTTCAGTACTTGGTATATGTTGGGTATAAAAAGTCAATTTCAAACTGCGAATACGTACATAGAACCAGAATTTGTCTCCAAAATATGGCTCAGGCCTCGAAATTGAGATATTTGGGATATTTCGCAAGCTGCAGGGGAGTTTGTACAAATATCACTCACTGCCGCTTTCAGGACTTGGCATATGTTGAGTATAAAAAGTCGTAATTTCAAACTGCGAATACGTGCAGAGAGCCAGAATTTGGCTCGAAAATATGGCTCAGGCCTCGAAATTGGGATGTTTGGGATATCTTGAAAATTGCAGGGGGATTGGGACAAATGTGACCAAACGCCCCTTTAGTACTTGGCATATGTTGGGTATAAAAAGTCGTAATTTCAAACTGCGAATGCATACAGAGAGCCTGAATTTGGCTCCAAAATATGTCTCAGGCCTCGAAATTGGGATGTTTGGGATATTTTGAAAACTGCCGGGAGGTTTGGGACAAATGTGACCAAACGCTGCTTTCAGTACTTCGCATATGTTGGGTATAAAAAGTCGTAATTTCAAACTGCGAATACGTGCAGAGAGCCAGAATTTGGCTCCAAAATATGGCTCAGGCCTCGAATTTGGGATGTTTGGTATATTTTGAAAAATGCAGCGGGATTGGGACAAATGTGACCAAACGCAGCTTTCAGTACTTGGCATATGTTGGGTATAAAAAATTCGTAATTTCAAACTGCGAATACGTGCAGAGAGCCAGAATTTGGCTCCAAAATATGGCTCAGGCTTCGAATTTGGGATGTTTGGGATATTTTGAAAACTGCCGGGAGGTTTGGGACAAATGTGACCAAACGCTGCTTTCAGTACTTCGCATATGTTGGGTATAAAAAGTCGTAATTTCAAACTGCGAATACATGCAGAGAGCCAGAATTTGGCTCCAAAATATGGCTCAGGCCTCGAATTTGGGATGTTTGGGATATTTTGAAAACGGCAGGGGGGTTTGGGACAAATGTGACCAATTGCCGCTTTCAGTACTTGGCATATGTTGGGTTTGAAAAGTCGTATTTCAAACTGCGAATACGTGCAGAGAGCCTGAATTTGGCTCCAAAATATGGCTCAGGCCTCGAAATTGGGATATTTAGAATATTTTGAAAACTGCAGGGGGGTTTGGGACAAATGTGACCAATTGCCGCTTTCAGTACTTGGCCTATGTTGGGTTTGAAAAGTCGTATTTCAAACTGCGAATACGTGCAGAGAGCCTGAATTTGGCTCCAAAATATGGCTCAGGCCTCGAATTTGGGATGTTTGGGATATTTTGAAAACTGCAGGGGGGTTTGGGACAAATGTGACCAATTGCCGCTTTCAGTACTTGGCATATGTTGGGTATAAAAAAGTCACAATTTCAAACTGCGAATACGTGCAGAGAGCCAGAATTCGGCTCCAAAATATGGCTCATGGCTCGTAATTGGGATGTTTTGGATATTTTTATAATTGCAGGGGTGATTGGGACAAATGTGACCAAACGCCCCTTTTAGTACTTGGCATATGTTGGGTATAAAAAAGTGTAATTTCAAACAGCGAATACGTGCAGAAAGCCAGAATTTGGCTCCAAAATATGGCTCAGGCCTCGAAATTGGGATATTTGGGATATTTCGAAAACTGCAGGGGATTTTGTGCAAAATGTCACTCACTGCCGCTTTTAGGACTTGGAATATGTTGGGTATAAAAAGTCCAACCCGTTCTCACACAAGACAGCACATATATGACTTAATGCTTAAAGTCAATATGTTGAATATGAATTAGTAAATGTGATATATTCCCAGTTACTTTTTTTTCCAAGGCCCAAACTCTTCCTCACGTACCAACTTGCGTCTCACAGTACCCGTCCGTCAACCTAGATAGCAGAATAGTCGTGATTGGTTCAATTATAAGGAAAATTGTACTTTTCAGGTCCCACATGGGTTGTGAAATTTACCTACTATTGTCCATGCTCTTAGAATATTATAGATCAGCTACTTCCTATTGAAGGTTCGTAGTTTTGTTTTGAGAAATATTAGTTGTTCTTAGTAAATTATAATAAGCACTAAAAATTATTACATAGAATAACAGTCCTTCACCAATCAATATTATATACCATAGTTGGTGCTTTACAAATCTTTAAAGGATGTTTTGTAGGAACGCTAACAGAAAACGATGGTTCATTGGAATGTCTATGGGGTAAACTACTCTAAACAGGATGGTATTGTGTCTACTATACCAACTACAGGATCGGTATATTGTCCACTACCACCTGTTAGGTGAGTAAGGGGTGCAATACCACCCACAGGATGGGTATGGCGTCCACTACAACCCACAGGATGGGTATGGGGCTCCAACCACCCATAGAATGGGTATGGGGCTCCAACCACCCATAAAATGGGTATGGGGTCCAATAACACCCACTGGATGTGTATATGGCGTCCATTGCCGCGCGTCGAGCTCGAAAACCGCAGCATTCATCTCAGAACCATGCCTATTTCACGCAGATTCCTTAATAAACGTAAAAGTTTTATATGTCACAAGAAAGATAGAAATATAAGCTTCATTCTAAATACCTTACCATGGGCATATTTAAATTTAAACCGAAGATACGTGTACTTTTATAATAGCCGAGCTCCGACCCCGGACAGATCGATCGACCGAGCAACTCTCTCTCAGAACAATGTTTATTTCACGTGAATTCGTTAGTAAACATATATGTTTTATATGTCTCAAGAAAGACAGACATATAAGCTTCACTTAAACACTTTACTATAGACATATTTAAATTTCTAATGAAGATTATTGTATTTTAAAAATTACGGAGCTCCCACCCCGTACAGACTGAACGACAGAGCAACTCTCTCTCAGATCAATGTTTATTTCACGTAAATTCGTTAATAAACACAAATGTTTTATAAGTCTTAAGCAAGATAGAAATAAGAGCTTCATTTTAAATTCATTACAATAGACATATTTATAGCTCAAGTGAAGATACATATGTTTTTATAGTAGCGCTCAGTAGCTTGTCGGGCATGGAGTGCAGACGCCTACGCACTTGCCGATATATTGTATAATTAACAAAGATACGCTAATAAAGCCTAAAATCTTATATGCCTCCAGAAAGACCGATATATGAACATTATTATAATTGCACCAAATGAAATATATCATGTTCGAGAACAAAGATATATCAATTTTAAATTAAGTTTCGACTCTCTCTCGGGTGAGAGAGATGGGGCGACTCTCGCCCCATCTATTGGAGATTCTGTGCACTAAATACCCAAAGCTACTCAAACCCTCCTAGCATTATTTAAGTAATGAAGTAATATGGTATATTTACTCACTATAATGTGGGTGCTGAATGCAGAACATGAGAAAACATATATTTACTCCAAACTAATATAATTTCATTATGAAATAAGTAGCATCAAAGGAAGTCGACGGTCCAAGCGTCAATGTTGTGGAGCGACTTATCCAAGATATATCGTTGTTTGGAAAGTGTTTGTTGGCATATCCAGTTGTCGCACTTCTCTGCTCAAATTATCACAAATTTAAATTATAATGTTAACAAGTAGAATACGTATTTTTAATAAAATCTAACATAACTAGCCAGAAAACATTTAACATTAATTAAAAAATATATGTTTGGAAGTTAAATCGACTTCATAGGACAATGGTTTTGTTATATATACTCGTTATTCGTTGACATGCGTTCGCTACTTAAACTACCATGTACTGTACCTATGTAAAATCTCCCATGTCTCTTCGCTCATCTCACCGAACCCTACAGGCTCTGTGATATATTGTTTAATTAATTGAGATTCACAAATAAAGCTAATAATTGTATATATTATCAAAAAGGCAGAGCTTAGTTTAGTTCATTTATTATGCACTCCATACCCATCCTATGGACGATAGTGGAGTGTTACAGAGGCGCATAATGGGCTCAGGAAATGAGCCCCACAATTCATATAGCCAAGCAAGTTATAATCTTGATAAGCTAGTTACAAAAGTCAATACACATTGTCACATCAACAATGGGCTCGAGACCGACCACAAGTACAGTTTATAATTTAAGCAACTGACATATATGGAGGGCTAGTGTCACAATTGATATGTTTATCCTACACATAACCCCCTCTCCCCCATCCAATGGGCAGCGGTGGATAGGTTACAATCAAGTTTTTTTTTGCGTTTTATTCAGAGATTAGGTCTTATTAGGTGAGGAAAGATATTCATATTTTAAAGAAGGCTTCTTGGCTGATGCTCTCCATTGATGGAAAATATACAACCTTTTGAAAATCAATATTAGTTTGATCTAGATATTGTAATTAACGAAAGTATTTATGTCATCAGAAAGGTAGAAATATAGGATACATTTAAAATCCTTTGTCATAAATATAACTGAAGTGAAAACGAAGATATATGCGTTTTGATAGTTACTTGATGGCTTGCTCTGAGAGTGTGAAGCCCTGCACACCAGCCAATAAATTGTATAATTAGTTTCCATAAATTTTAATTAATCTTAAAAATCTATATGTCAGAAGAAAGGAAGATGTAGTCGTTAATGTGACAACATTTAAAAATATATATCTCTTAAGTTAAATAAATAATACCACCTTATCGCCGGTGTCCGGACACATGAAAATTACCTAGGTATCAGTATCCAGCCAGGCGAGGATCACAGGCTGCACAATACTGATAAATTTATGTAATGCACTACTTGTGGTCGATCTCGAACCCATTTATGATGTGACGACTTATAGTGAATTTTGTAACTAGCTCATAAGATTGTAACTTGCTTAGCTAAATGAATTGTGGGGTTCGGTCCATTCATTTTCTTTCTTTATTATGCACCCCATAATACACATCCCGTATGCGGTGGTGTAAAGGATTACAGAGGCACATAATCGGTTCAGGAACTGAACCCTCTAGTTCGTTTAGCTAAGCAAATAACAATCTTTTGACGCTAGTTACAAAATTATTAATGTACACATACTTATGCATACATGTACATATTCATACGCATACATATATACATTCACATACATATTTAATCACCACCACAAATACACACATCAGTAATCTTTTGTGTCACAAGTGATTCAACAAGAGGCTCACAACAGTCACTATACAAGGCACTTTACATTTATGGTGAGTCACACAGTTACTAGTCTTGCTGCACACCCACCCAACTGGGCGGCAGCTTTACAGTCATGTGCTCCACACCCACCCAACTGGGCGGCAGCTTTACAGTTACCTGGTGTTATTCTTCACCTATATCTTTTTCTGGTTAATCCCTATTTACATTATGCAGTTCAGGTTTCGTCGCCATACTACAGTTTTTAGTTTAGTTAATTTATCACATAATGGGTTCAGGGACTGAACACACAATTTATTTATCTAAGCAAGTTACAATCTTGAGGAGCTAGCCACAAAATTCATAACACATCGTCACATCAACAACATGTGTTCGAGATCGACCACAAGTACAGTTTCTAAATTAAGCAAATGCTATATGTGGAGAGCTAGTGTCACAATTGATATGTTTGTCCTGCACATTTCCACAGTAGTTTGCTTGGGTTTGCTTGGGTACATAGACAAGAGACTGAACTTCAGCACCCACATACAACACATAAAGGGATGCTCTGAGAGAGAGAGAGAGAGAGAGAGAGGGAGAGTAAAAATATCCACTGAGGTCTGATTAAGTCCTTTTGGGGACCTTAATCATTAGGACGTCCAATGATGAACGCAAAGTGAGGCGTATTCAGATGGTATATTGACAACATTCAGCATATCTCATAATGACCTAGTAGTACTTGGTGCACAAATACCTTTTCCAAAGGAATCGCAAAACATAATTAAACACAACTGTACCGTACAGTGTTATATATTTATTTCAGTTTGAACAATTTTTAACATTAAAGAATAAATCCTTTAATTGGTTGAAATTGGTTTTAACATTCGAAATCTAATTTGTTGATGTTAAATAATATAAGGTTCAAATTTATTAAGATACATACTTTAAAAACTATTCTATTTGAAATTTAAATAACATAAAAAGAGTACAGAATATAACAAATACCGACTATATAAAAGACCTGACACTTGCAGCACTTAATTATGCTATTGTAACACATTGAAAGTAATAACATTATTTGATTCAGCAAAGCATTTGGTAAGGTTATAATAATAATAATAATAATAATAATAATATAATAATAATAATAATAATAATGTATTAATTAAGTATTTTAAATTATAATTTACAACTTGCTAGCGCACAAAAAACAAATCCACGAATCATCATTACATTCTGTAACACCTACACATGATCCATGGTGCCAAATATTGCAACGTTCACAGCATACCATCAGCTTCAAATCATTTAGCTTTCTGCAAATGCAGTACACTTCCATCGAGCATGACCGGATGATTCGTTTTCTTCTCAGTGTCTGAGCTGCAGGGAATGAGATGAGACACTTTCCTTTAAAGTTCTCTTGAAGATGTTGTCTCATTCTGCATATCATACGAGGTTCACCGGATCTACACCACTTGCAAGTGATGCAGCAAACGCCACAGCATATACCCCACTCATACTTGAGTCCTTGTGTCTGCTGACATTCATTATATTGCATATCAGCTTATCATCCTGGCAATTAGCAAGAGCATACAAGATAACTTCAGTAGATTTGGATGGTAATTTATGCCTGGTGTCGTATATGTTAATTTGTCCAGTTACTCCAATGTTGGAAACGGTGGCCCAGTGACAAGTGACAACCATCAACTTGGATAATTTGAATAAATTCACCAATTGTAACTGGCCAGGAGAGGTCCCGCTACCACGCTGGGTCATGAAGGCCTTCTAGGCTTGGCACAGTTTGTTTGATGAGGTCACATGCAGATTTTATATGAAGGTCAGAGAGCTGTACATTTGTTCCAAAGTTCATTATCTCGTCATTTGTTAAATAATTTAACATTATCGAATGTGAAGCACTGTTATCACTCTCTTTATTGTTGCATTGGTGTGAGGAGTGGCAGTGATTGGTTCAGTTTATTTTTTTTTTTAAATAGGGACATAAATTTGTACTGCAGATACCAGTACAGTTGCACCGTTTCTTTATATATTTTATACTTGGGTTAGCAAGGCGAGACGCTTCTCTTAACGTGATACTGTTGGTATCAAATAGAAATAGTTTTTAAAGTATGTATCTTAATAAATTTGAACCTTATATTATCAACATCAACATATTATATTATTTAACATCAACAAATTAGATTTCGAATGTTAAAACCAATTTCAACCAATTAAAGGATTTATCCTTTTTAAAGGATTTAATTAAAGGATTTGACACAAAAATCAGTATGAAAATTACCTCGGCTGAGGATATTGAAAAACTTCAAGCTGATATTAATAAAGTTTTCGACTGGGCATCAGAAAATAACATGATGTTTAACAGTGATAAATTCCAGGTACTCAGGTACGGTAAAAATGAGGACCTTAAACATAATACAGAGTACAAAACACAATCAAATGTACCCATAGTATTAAAACAGCATGTAATGGATTTGGGAATAATAATGGCTGACGACCTAACGTTTAAGGAGCATAACCAAGCAAATATTGCGACAGCCAGAAAAATGATAGGATAGATTACGAGAACTTTCAAATCCAGGGATCCCATCACAATGGTTGTACTCTTCAAGTCACTTGTGTTGTCCCGTCTTGAGTACTGCTCAGTACTCACTTCCCCCTTCAGAGCAGGAGAGATTGCTGAAATAGAGGGAATACAGAGAACATATACGGCACGCATAGACGCAATAAAGCACCTAAATTATTGGGATCGTCTCAAAGCCCTCCAAATGTACTCACTAGAAAGAAGACGAGAGAGATATCAAATAATATACACCTGGAAGATACTGGAGGGCCAAGTACCAAATCTACACAGTAAAATAACAACGTACTGGAGTGAACGATATGGAAGAAAATGTAGAATAGAACCAGTGAAGAGCAGAGGTGCCATAGGCACAATCAGAGAACACTGTATAAACATCAGAGGTCCGCGGTTGTTCAACGTCCTCCCAGCAAGCATAAGAAATATTGCCGGAACAACCGGGGACATTTTCAAGAGGAAACCTAGATTTATTCCTCCAAGGAGTGCCGGACCAACCGGGCTGTGGTGGGTATGTGGGCCTGCGGGCCGCTCCAAGCAACAGCCTAGTGGACCAAACTCTCACAAGTCAAGCCTGGCCTCGGGCCGGGCTTGGGGAGTAGAAGAACTCCCAGAACCCCATCAACCAGGTATCCTTTAATGTTAAAAATTGTTCAAATTGAAATAAATATATAACACTGTACAGTACAGTTGTGTTTGCCTGCCACAGCCTTCCACCAGCCTTGAGAGCACGGAGCCTCTCTCTACATTGGCGACCCAGTCTGGCTAAACATTGCGGTACAGTAGAACCTCAAGACATTATCAATACAGAAAAGTATTTGTATCTGGTAACTAGTCGAGCAGAGAGCCATCATCCAACTGCATTTTGCGATCGGCCCCACCCCGTCTGGGTGGGTGTCGGTTCAGGATCTTTGTTTTCTCTACTGAGATGACTAAGCATAGTTCCTGACATGTGGACAATACAGAGTTCAGAACATTTTGGGTGTTGGGTATACCCATTGGTGTGGATCAGTATATCATCCACATAGCTAATGATGTGTTCGCTGGACCTTCTAGTTACAAAATTTAAAAGTGCACTGATTAACACATTGAACAGAGTAGGACTGAGGACACCTCCCTGTGGAGAATCCAAGTTCAAAAAATCTCGTTACACTCCTATGCCCATGGAACAGTACAGATGACTTCCTGTTGGATAGATAGCCTCTTATCCACCGTAGAAGCCATCCTCCAACATTTATTTTAGCAAGTTCTCTCAGAATGACGTGTGGGTTAGCAATGTCAAAGGCTGACTTAAGATCTAGGAAAGTGGTGTATGACCTATCAGTATGCAGGGTGAGGAATGTGGTAATACAGTGATGTACACTCTTTCCATGCATAAAGCCATATATCTGGGGAGACAACATATTAATAATTTTGTAAAGGAGACGGTTGAGAACCATCCTCTCAAGACACTTATAGAGACAACTAGTGAGGGAGATTGGGCGAAAAGCACTCGGCTGGTGAGGTTTAGGAATGGGAATAATAACACTGTTGGTCCATGACTTAGGAAGCTCCCCAGTTACATAGCTCATATTATACAATTGAAGAAAGGTATTTCCCTGGAACTAGCAGAAGCATATGCAGTATGCCGTCAGTAACTCCATCCTCCCCGGGTGATGTAGCTTTGCCTTTATGTAGAGCAGAATCTAGTTTGTATTCAGTAAAAAGCATGTCACAGTCATCCTCTTGATGACGCATGAAGTCAAGGAGCCTTGCCCTATCAGTATATCTATTATTTAATTCATTCTTTGAGGGTAGAGGAAGACTGTCAAAGCTGGAAGTCGTGGCCCAAGCATCAACAAGCTCATTTGCTCTGTGCAGAGGATTAGGGTACGAGATCTCTGCAGCATTTTTCCCTTTGATCTTGTTGATATCCTTCCTTGCCCGACTTAGTGGCGTGTGAGAATTGAGACCACGGACAAAAGTTTCCCAGTCTGTCTGCCTCAGCTCCACCATACGTTCCCTGGCCTTAGCCAGAGCCGCTTGAAAGAGCCGAAGCATTTCAGCAGTGCGGGTCCTTCTACAAGCTAGTCCAATTATTCTGGCAGTGCGTTTTAGTGTCTGCAATTTAGAATCATTATAATAAACATAAGTGCTATGACCAGTGTAATTTGGGTTACGTGGCCTGGACGATGGATCAAGTGGTTCTATAAACTGGTTGATAGTACCTGTGAGCTCATTGTTAAAATCTTCAACTGATGAAGGCTCAGATGACTGCACCATTCTGACACATGAGCAACAAGATTGTCTCGTTGATCGATGGGCACAGCCAGCCTCTTCCGCTTGAACACTCCACCAGGGAGGATAGAGCTGCCAATGCTTACAGTGGCTAATATGGGCAGATGATCAGACGCCATAACTGGCACTATTGACGAGGCGCACACGGTGTGGGAGACGTTGAAACCGAGACATAGATCAGGAATACCTCCGTAGATATGCGTCGGTTCAAGGTCACCCACAATCTGTGCATCATCGTGACTACCTAATAGTGACACCAGTTGGTTGCTGTTACGATTACTGAACTGCGAATTACCAATATTCCTATGTCTAGCGTTATAATCACCTCTAATGATGGTAGGCTCAGTCTGAATACAGATAGGAAGGTCAGCATAATTAAAGTTACAAGGAGTCGATTATTTAGTACATAGTTGTTTTTCTCTTAAACTGGATGATAGAGGGGGAGTCTTTAACGTGATTGGGAATACATACATACATACATACATACATACATCCATACATACATGCATGCGACCTGATCAACCAGGATCAACCAACCAATGCATACATGCATGAATACCTGATCAACCAGGCTGTGACTCATACGTCAGGCTGCGAGCAGCCGCGTCTAACAGCCTGGTTGATCAGTCCAGCAACCAGGAGGCCTGGTCGACGACCGGGCCGCGGGGACACTAAGCCCCGGAAGCACCTCAAGGTAGCCTCAAGGTAAGGTATGCGTACATCCATTCATACATACATACATACATACATACATACATACATACATACATGCATGCATACATACATACATACATACATACATACATACATACATACATACATACATGCGTATATAAATACATGCGTATATACATGCGTATATAAATACATACATACATTACATACATACATACATACATGCATGCGTACATACATACATCCATCCATCTATCCATACATACATACATACATATATGCATACATACATACATACATACATACATACATACATACATACATACATACATACATACATACATACATACATACATACATGCATGCATACATCCATCCATCTATCCATTCATACATGCATACATACATACATACATACATACATGCATGCATACATACATACATACATACATACATACATACATACATACATACATACATACATACATACATGCGTACATACATACATACATACATACATGCATACATACATACATACATACATACATACATACATACATACATACATACATACATACATACACACATACACACATACACACATACATACATACATACATACATACATACATACATACATACATACATACATGCGTGCGTACATACATACATACATACATACATACATACATACATACATACATACATACATGCGTACATACATGCGTACATACATACATCCATACATACATGCATGCGTACATACATACATCCATCCATCCATCCATCCATACATACATACATACATACATACATACATACACGTCCAGTCAGCATATAGCTATTTCGGGACAAAATCCAATACAGTTTATATTGGTGAGACGCCACTGTGATGAGGAGTTTAAATATCACAGGAACTGTAGGTTAATGTGTGACATAGGTGAGGTTAGATGAGGCATCTACAAGCATCAGCTGGAGGCTGATGGAATGTTGTGGAGGCTGGTGGTACTATGTCTAGATGTTGGAGGGTGGATTTGACTCTCCCACCCTCCCTCCAACTCCCCCCCCCCCCCACACATTGACCGCAGTACGTCTAAGGTTACTTTCCACTCTCGCTTACCAAGGGTATAACCCCCGCCCCTCCCAACACACACACATGCATCAGATTCTTAACTTACAATATTTATTATTTACCAATTTATGTTACTACACTGACTGTCAATTTCACAATATTGTATAAACTTTGATGAATCGCTCGTCTTTGGGTCATCCAATAATGTTAGCAGACTTCTAGATGTTACCACTGCTAGGTTTAGGCTCAGCTACAAGTACCTCTGGAAGTTTGTAACATCTGATGATGTAGATTTGACTAAATGTAAACTCTGTCAGCAGAACTATTCGCATACTTTGCGTCATTATATAATGGAATGTGAAAAATCGCGGAATTTAAAGATAACAACATCAATAGTGTCCATGAAATGTGTAAGTACTTCATTCATAATGATGTGCTGCTCGAAATCTTAGCGAAGTATCCAAAATTTGCTTACTGTAGGTAATGCATACACATGACTGTAAAGCTGCCGCCCAGTTGGGTGGGTGTGGAGCACATGACTGTAAAGCTGCCGCCCAGTTGGGTGGGTGTGGAGCACATGACTGTAAAGCTGCCGCCCAGTTGGGTGGGTGTGGAGCACATGACTGTAAAGCAGCCGCCCAGTTGGGTGGGTGTGGAGCACATGACTGTAAAGCTGCCGCCCAGTTGGGTGGGTGTGGAGCACATGACTGTAAAGCTGCCGCCCAGTTGGGTGGGTGTGGAGCACATGACTGTAAAGCTGCCGCCCAGTTGGGTGGGTGTGGAGCACATGACTGTAAAGCTGCCGCCCAGTTGGGTGGGTGTGGAGCACATGACTGTAAAGCTGCCGCCCAGTTGGGTGGGTGTGCAGCAAGACTAGTAACTGTGTGACTCACCATAAATGTAAAGTGCCTTGTATAGTGACTGTTGTGAGCCTCTTGTTGAATCACTTGTGACACAAAAGATTACTGATGTGTGTATTTGTGGTGGTGATTAAATATGTATGTGAATGTATATATGTATACGTATGAATATGTACATGTATGCATAAGTATGTGTACATTAATAATTTTGTAACTAGCGTCAAAAGATTGTTATTTACTTAGCTAAACGAACTAGAGGGTTCAGTTCCTGAACCGATTATGTGCCTCTGTAATCCTTTACACCACCGCCCACGGGATGTGTATTATGGGGTGCATAATAAAGAAAGAAAATGAATGGACCGAACCCCACAATTCATTTAGCTAAGCAAGTTACAATCTTAATGAGCTAGTTACAAAATTCACTATAAGTCGTCACATCATAAATGGGTTCGAGATCGACCACAAGTAGTGCATTACATAAATTTATCAGTATTGTGCAGCCTGTGATCCCCGCCTGGCTGGATACTGATACCTAGGTAATTTTCATGTGTCCGGACACCGGCAATAAGGTGGTATTATTTATTTAACTTAAGATATATATATTTTTAAATGTTGTCACATTAACGGCTACATCTTCCTTTCTTCTGACATATAGATTTTTAAGATTAATTAAAATATATGGAAACTAATTATACAATTTATTGGCTGGTGTGCAGGGCTTCACACTCTCAGAGCAAGCCATCAAGTAACTATCAAAACGCATATATCTTCGTTTTCACTTCAGTTGTATTTATGACAAAGGATTTTAAATGTAGCCTATATTTCTACCTTTCAGATGACATAAATACTTTCGTTAATTACAATATCTAGATCAAACTAACATTGATTTTCAAAAGGTTGTATATTTTCCATCAATGGAGAGCATCAGCCAAGAAGCCTTCTTTAAAATATGAATATCTTTCCTCACCCAATAAGATCTAATCTCTGAATAAAACGCAAAAAACGACTTGATTGTAACCTATCCACCGCTGCCCATTGGATGGGGGAGAGGGGGTTATGTGTAGGATAAACATATCAATTGTGACACTAGCCCTCCATATATGTCAGTTGCTTAAATTATAAACTGTACTTGTGGTCGGTCTCAAGCCCATTGTTGATGTGACAATGTGTATTGACTTTTGTAACTAGCTTATCAAGATTATAACTTGCTTGGCTATATGAATTGTGGGGCTCATTTCCTGAGCCCATTATGTGCCTCTGTAACACTCCACTATCGTCCATAGGATGGGTATGGAGTGCATAATAAATGAACTAAACTAAGCTCTGCCTTTTTGATAACATATACAATTATAAGCTTTATTTGTGAATCTCAATTAATTAAACAATATATCACAGAGCCTGTAGGGTTCGGTGAGATGAGCGAAGAGACATGGGAGATTTTACATAAGTACAGTACATGGTAGTTTAAGTAGCGAACGCATGTCAACGAATAACGAGTATATATAACAAAACCATTGTCCTATGAAGTCGATTTAACTTCCAAACATATATTTTTTAATTAATGTTAAATGTTTTCTGGCTAGTTATGTTAGATTTTATTAAAAATACGTATTCTACTTGTTAACATTATAATTTAAATTTGTGATAATTTGAGCAGAGAAGTGCGACAACTGGATATGCCAACAAACACTTTCCAAACAACGATATATCTTGGATAAGTCGCTCCACAACATTGCTGCTTGGACCATCGACTTCCTTTGATGCTACTTATTTCATAATGAAATTATATTAGTTTGGAGTAAATATATGTTTTCTCATGTTCTGCATTCAGCACCCACATTATAGTGAGTAAATATACCATATTACTTCATTACTTAAATAATGCTAGGAGGGTTTGAGTAGCTTTGGGTATTTAGTGCACAGAATCTCCAATAGATGGGGCGAGAGTCGCCCCATCTCTCGCACCCGAGAGAGAGTCGAAACTTAATTTAAAATTGATATATCTTTGTTCTCGAACATGATATATTTCATTTGGTGCAATTATAATAATGTTCATATATCGGTCTTTCTGGAGGCATATAAGATTTTAGGCTTTATTAGCGTATCTTTGTTAATTATACAATATATCGGCAAGTGCGTAGGCGTCTGCACTCCATGCCCGACAAGCTACTGAGCGCTACTATAAAAACATATGTATCTTCACTTGAGCTATAAATATGTCTATTGTAATGTATTTAAAATGAAGCTCTTATTTCTATCTTGCTTAAGACTTATAAAACATTTGTGTTTATTAACGAATTTACGTGAAATAAACATTGATCTGAGAGAGAGTTGCTCTGTCGTTCAGTCTGTACGGGGTGGGAGCTCCGTAATTTTTAAAATACAATAATCTTCATTAGAAATTTAAATATGTCTATAGTAAAGTGTTTAAAGTGAAGCTTATATGTCTGTCTTTCTTGAGACATATAAAACATATATGTTTACTAACGAATTCACGTGAAATAAACATTGTTCTGAGAGAGAGTTGCTCGGTCGATCGATCTGTCCGGGGTCGGAGCTCGGCTATTATAAAAGTACACGTATCTTCGGTTTAAATTTAAATATGCCCATGGTAAGGTATTTAGAATGAAGCTTATATTTCTATCTTTCTTGTGACATATAAAACTTTTACGTTTATTAAGGAATCTGCGTGAAATAGGCATGGTTCTGAGATGAATGCTGCGGTTTTCGAGCTCGACGCGCGGCAATGGACGCCATATACACATCCAGTGGGTGTTATTGGACCCCATACCCATTTTATGGGTAGTTGGAGCCCCATACCCATTCTATGGGTGGTTGGAGCCCCATACCCATCCTGTGGGTTGTAGTGGACGCCATACTCATCCTGTGGGTGGTATTGGACCCCATACCCTTCCTGTGGGTGGATGTGATCCCCATACTCATCCTCTGGGTGGATGTGACCCTCATACCCATCCTGTGGGTGGTATTGCACCCCTTACTCACCTAACAGGTAGTAGTGGACAATATACCGATCCTGTAGTTGGTATAGTAGACACAATACCATCCTGTTTAGAGTAGTTTACCCCATAGACATTCCAATGAACCATCGTTTTCTGTTAGCGTTCCTACACAACATCCTTTAAAGATTTGTAAGGCACCAACTATGGTATATAATATTGATTGGTGAAGGACTGTTATTCTATGTAATAATTTTTAGTGCTTATTATAATTTACTAAGAACAACTAATATTTCTCAAAACAAAACTACGAACCTTCAATAGGAAGTAGCTGATCTATAATATTCTAAGAGCATGGACAATAGTAGGTAAATTTCACAACCCATGTGGGACCTGAAAAGTACAATTTTCCTTATAATTGAACCAATCACGACTATTCTGCTATCTAGGTTGACGGACGGGTACTGTGAGACGCAAGTTGGTACGTGAGGAAGAGTTTGGGCCTTGGAAAAAAAAGTAACTGGGAATATATCACATATTTACTAATTCATATTCAACATATTGACTTTAAGCATTAAGTCATATATGTGCTGTCTTGTGTGAGAACGGGTTGAAAAAGTCGTAATTTCACACTGCGAATACGTGCATAGAGCAAGAACATGGCTCCAAAATATGGCTCAGGCCTAGATATTGTGATGTTTGGGATATTTTGAAAACTGCAGGGTAGTTTGGGACAAATATGACCAAACGCCGCTTTCAGTACTTGGCATATGTTGGGTATAAAAAGTCGTAATTTCAAACTGCGAATACGTACAGAGAGCCTGAATTTGGCTCCAAAATATATCTCAGGCCTCGAGATTGGGATGTTTAGGATATTTTGAAAACTGCTGGAAGGTTTGGGACAAATAGACCAAACGCCGCTTTCAGTACTTGGCATATGTTGGGTATAAAAAGTCGTAATTTCAAACTGCGAATGCATACAGAGAGCCTGAATTTGGCTCCAAAATATGTCTCAGGCCTCGAAATTGGGATGTTTGGGATATATAAAAAACTGCAGGGAGGTTTGGGACAAATGTGACCAAACGCCGCTTTCAGTACTTCGCATATGTTGGGTATAAAAAGTCGTAATTTCAAACTGCGAATACGTGCAGAGAGCCAGAATTTGGCTCCAAAATATGGCTCACGCCTCGAAATTGGGATGTTTGGGATATTTTGAAAATTGCATTGGGGATTGGGACAAATGTGACCAAATGCCGCTTTCAGTACTTGGCATATGTTGGGTAAAAAAATTCGTAATTTGAAACTGCGAATACGTGCAGAGAGCCAGAATTTGGCTTCAAAATATGGCTCAGGCCTCGAAATTGGGATATTTGGGATATTTAAAAAACTGCAGGAGAGTTTGTGCAAAATGTCACTCACTGCCGCTTTCAGGACTTGGCATATGTTGGGCATAAAAAGTCGTAATTTCAAACTGCGAATACTTGCATAGAGCCAGAATTTGGCTCCAAAATATGGCTCAGGCCTCGAAATTGGGATGTTTGGGATATTTTGAAAACTGCAGGGGGGTTTGGAACAAATGTGACCAAACGCTGCTTTCAGTACTTGGCATATGTTGGGTTTGAAAAGTCGTATTTTCAAACTGCGAATACGTGCAGAGAGCCTGAATTTGGCTCCAAAATATGGCTCTAGCCTCGAAATTGGGATATTTGGGTTATTTTGAAAACTGCAGGGGAGTTTGTGCAAAATGTCACACGCTGCCGCTTTCAGGTCTTAGCATATGTTGGGTATAAAAAGTTGTAATTTCAAACTGCGAATACGTGCAGGGAGCCAGAATTTGGCTCCAAAATATGACTCAGGCCTCGAAATTGAGAAGTTTGGGATATTTTGAAAGCTGCAGGGGAGTTTGGGACAAATATGACCAAACGCCGCTTTCAGTACTTGGCATATGTTGGGAATAAAAAAGTCACAATTTCAAACTGCGAATACGTGCAGGGAGCCAGAATTCGGCTCCAAAATATGGCTCATGGCTGGAAATTGGGATGTTTTGGATATTTTGAAAATTGCAGGGGGGATTGGGACAAATGTGACCAAACGCCCCTTTTAGTACTTGGCATATGTTGGGTATAAAAAAGTCGTAATTTAAAACAGCGAATACGTGCAGAGAGCCAGAATTTGGCTCCAAAATATGGCTCAGGCCTCGAAATTGGGATATTTGGGATATTTCGAAAACTGCAGGGGGGATTGGGACAAATGTGACCAAACGCCGCTTTCAGTACTTGGCATAAGTTGGGTATAAAAAAGTTGTAATTTCAAACAGCGAATACGTGCAGAGAGCCAGAATTTGGCTCCAAAATATAGCTCAGGCCCCGAAATTGGGATATTTGGGATATTTCGAAAACTGCAGGGGAGTTTGTGCACAAAGTTACTCACTGCCGCTTTTAGGACTTGGCATATGTTGGGTATAAAAAGTCGTAATATCAAACTGCGAAAACGTGCAGAGAGCCAGAATTTGGCTCCAGAATAGGGCTCAGGCCTCGAAATTGGGATGTTTGGGATATTTTGAAAACTGCAGGGAGGTTTGGGACAAATGTGACCAAACGCCGCTTTCAGTACTTGGCATATGTTGGGTATAAAAAGTAGTAATTTCAAACTGCGAATACGTGCAGAGAGCCTGAATTTGGCTACAAAATATGGCTCAGGCCTTGAAATTGGGATTTTAGGGATATTTTGAAAACTGTAGGGAAGTTTGTGCAAAATGTGACTCATTGCCGCTTTCAGTACTTGGCATATGTTGGGTATAATAAGTCGCAATTTCAAACTGCGAATACGTGCAGATAGCCAGAATTTGGCTCCAAAATATGGCTCAGGCCTCGAAATTGAGATGTCTGGGATATTTTGAAAACTGCAGGGGAGTTTGAGACATATATGACCAAACGCCGCTTTCAGTACTTGGCATATGTTGGGTATATAAAGTCGTAATTTCAAACTGCGAATACGTGCAGAGAGCCTGAATTTGGCTCCCAAATATGGCTCAGGCCTCGAAATTGGGATGTTTGGGATATTTTGAAAACTGCAGGAAGGTTTGAGCCAAATGTGACCAAACGCCGCTTACAGTACTTGGTATATGTTGGGTATAAAAAAGTCGTAATTTAAAACAACGAATTTAGGCCTCGAAATTGGGATGTTTGGAATATTTTGAAAACTGCAAGGGAGTTTGTGCAAAATGTGACTCACTGCCGCTTTCAGGACTTGGCATATGTTGGGTATAAAAATTCGTAATATCAAACTGCGAATACGTGCATAGAGCCAGAATTTGGCTCCAAAATATGGCTCAGGCCTTGAAATTGGGATGTTTGGGATATTTTGAAAACTGCAGGGGACTTTGTGACATATATGACTAAACGCCGCTTTCAGTACTTGGTATATGTTGGGTATAAAAAAGTCGCAATTTCAAACTGCGAATACGTACATAGAACCAGAATTTGTCTCAAAATAAGGCTCAGGCCTCGAAATTGAGATATTTGGGATATTTCGCAAGCTGCAGGGGAGTTTGTGCAAAATATCACTCACTGCCGCTTTCAGGACTTGGCATATGTTGATTATAAAAAGTCGTAATTTCAAACTGCGAATACGTGCAGAGAGCCAGAATTCGGCTCCAAAATATGGCACAGGCCTGGAAATTGGGATGTTTTGGATATTTTGAAAATTGCAGGGGGGATTGGGACAAATGTGACCAAACGCCCCTTTTAGTACTTGGCATATGTTGGGTATAAAAAAGTCGTAATTTAAAACAGCGAATACGTGCAGAGAGCCAGAATTTGGCTCCAAAATATGGCTCAGGCCTCGAATTTGGGATGTTTGGGATATTTTGAAAAATGCAGGGGGGATTGGGACAAATGTGACCAAACGCCGCTTTCAGTACTTGGCATATGTTGGGTATAAAAAAATCGTAATTTTAAACTGCAAAATACGTGCTGAGAGCCAGAATTTTGCTCCAAAATATGGCTCAGGCCTCGAAATTAGGATATTTGGGATATTTCGAAACCTGCAGGAGAGTTTGTGCAATATGTCACTCACTGCCGCTTTCAGGACTTGGCATATGTTGGGTATAAAAATTCGTAATTTCAAACTGCGAATACTTGAATAGAGCCAGAATTTGGCTCCAAAATATGGCTCAGGCCTCGAAATTGGGATGTTTGGGATATTTTGAAAACTGCAGGGGGGTTTGGGACAAATGTGACCAATTGCCGCTTTCAGTACTTGGCATATGTTGGGTTTGAAAAGTCGTATTTCAAACTGCGAATACGTGCAGAGAGCCTGAATTTGGCTCCAAAATATGGCTCAGGCCTCGAAATTGGGATATTTAGAATATTTTGAAAATTGCAGGGGAGTTTGGGACAAATATGACCAAACGCCGCTTTCAGTACTTGGCATATGTTGGGTATAAAAAAGTCACAATTTCAAACTGCGAATACGTGCAGAGAGCCAGAATTCGGCTCCAAAATATGGCTCAGGCCTCGTAATTGGGATGTTTTGGATATTTTTATAATTGCAAGGGTGATTGGGACAAATGTGACCAAACGCCCCTTTTAGTACTTGGCATATGTTGGGTATAAAAAAGTGTAATTTCAAACAGCGAATACGTGCATAGAGCAAGAACATGGCTCCAAAATATGGCTCAGGCCTAGATATTGTGATGTTTGGGATATTTTGAAAACTGCAGGGTAGTTTGGGATAAATATGACCAAACGCCGCTTGCAGTACTTGGCATATGTTGGGTATAAAAAGTCGTAATTTCAAACTGCGAATACCTACAGAGAGCCTGAATTTGGCTCCAAAATATATCTCAGGCCTCGAGATTGGGATGTTTAGGATATTTTGAAAACTGCAGGAAGGTTTGGGACAAATATGACCAAACGCCGCTTTCAGTACTTGGCATATGTTGGGTATAAAAAGTCGTAATTTCAAACTGCGAATACGTACAGAGAGCCTGAATTTGGCTCCAAAATATGTCTCAGGCCTCGAAATTGGGATGTTTGGGATATTTAAAAAACTACAGGGAGGTTTGGGACAAATGTGACCAAACGCCGCTTTCAGTACTTCACATATGTTGGGTATAAAAAGTCGTAATTTCAAACTGCGAATACGTGCAGAGAGCCAGAATTTGGCTCCAAAATATGGCTCAGGCCTCGAAATTGGGATGTTTGGAATATTTTGAAAATTGCATTGGGGATTGGGACAAATGTGACCAAATGCCGCTTTCAGTACTTGGCATATGTTGGGTATAAAAAAGTCGTAATTTAAAACAGCGAATACATGCAGAGAGCCAAAATTTGGCTCCAAAATAGGGCTCAGGCCTCGAAATTGGGATATTTGGGATATTTCGAAAACTGCAGGGGATTTTGTGCAAAATGTCACTCACTGCCGCTTTCAGGACTTGGCATATGTTGGGAATAAAAAGTCGTAATTTCAAACTGCGAATACGTGCATAGAGCAAGAACATGGCTCCAAAATATGGCTCAGGCCTAGAAATTGTGATGTTTGGGATATTTTGAAACCTGCAGGGGAGTTTAGGACAAATATGACCAAATGCTGCTTTCAGTACTTGGCATATGTTAGGTATAAAAAGTCGAAATTTCAAACTGTGAATACGTGCAGAGAGCCAGAATTTGGCTCCAAAATATGGCTGAGGCCTCGAAATTGAGATGTTTGGGATATTTTGAAAATTGCAGGGGGGATTGGGACAAATGTGACCAAACGCCGCTTTCAGTCCTTGGCATAAGTTGGGTATAAAAAAGTTGTAATTTCAAACAGCGAATACGTGCAGAGAACCAGAATTTGGTTCCAAATAATAGCTCAGGCCCCGAAATTGGGATATTTGGGATATTTCGAAAACTGCAGGGGAGTTTGTGCACAAAGTTACTCACTGCCGCTTTTAGGACTTGGCATATGTTGGGTATAAAAAGTCGTAATATCAAACTGCGAAAACGTGAAGAGAGCCAGAATTTGGCTCCAGAATAGGGCTCAGGCCTCGAAATTGGGATGTTTGTGATATTTTGAAAACTGCAGGGGAGTTTGTCCAAAATGTGACTCACTGCCGCATCAAGTAGTTGGCATATGTTGGGAATAAAAATTCATAATATCACACTGCGAATACGTGCAGAGAGCCAGAATTTGGCTCCAAAATATGGCTCAAACCCCGAAATTGGGATATTAGGGATATTTTGAAAACTGCAGGGAGGTTTGGGACAAATGTGACCAAACGCCGGTTTCAGTAGTTGGCATATGTTGGGTATAAAAAAGTCGCAATTTCAAACTGCGAATACGTGCAGAGAGCCAAAATTTGGTTCCAAAATATGGCTCAGGCCTCGAAATTGGGATATTTGGGATATTTCGAAAACTGCAGGGGAGTTTGTGCAAAATGTGACTCACTGCCGCTTTCAGGACTTGGCATATGTTGGGTATAAAAAGTCGTAATATAAAACTGCGAATATGTGCATAGAGCCAGAATTTGGCTCCAAAATATGGCTCAGACCTCGAAATTGGGATGTTTGGGTTATTTTGAAAACTGGAGGGAGGTTTGGGACAAATGTGACCAAACGCCGCTTTCAGTACTTGGCATATGTTGGGTATAAAAAGTCGTAACTTAAAACTGCGAATACGTGCAGAGAGCCAGAATTTGACTCCAAAATATGGCTCGGGCCTCGAAATTGGGATATTTAGGATTTTTTCCAAAACTGCAGGGGAGTTTGTGCAAAATATGACTCATTGCCGCTTTCAGGACTTGGCATATGTTTGGTATATAAAGTCGTAATATCAAACTGCGAATACGTGCATAGAGCCAGAATTTGGCTCCAAAATATGGCTCAGGCCTCGAAATTGGGATGTTTGAAATAATTTGAAAACTGGAGGGAGGTTTGGGACAAATGTGACCAAAAGCCGCTTTCAGTACTTGGCATATGTTGGGTATAAAAAGTCGTAACTTCAAACTGCGAATACGTACAGAGAGCCTGAATTTGGCTCCAAAATATGGCTCAGGCCTCGAAATTGGGATATTTGGGATATTTCGAAAACTGCAGGGGAGTTTGTGCAAAATGTGACTCACTGCCGCTTTCAGGACTTGGCATATATTACTTTAAAAAGTCGTAATTTCAAACTGCGAATACATGCAGAGAGCCAGAATTTGGCTCCAAATTATGACTCAGGCCTCGAAATTGGGAAGTTTGGGATATTTTGAAAACTGCAGGGGAGTTTGGGACAAATATGACCAAACGCCGCTTTCAGTACTTGGCATATGTTGGGTATAAAAAGTCGTAATTTCAAACTGCGAATACGTGCAGAGAGCCAGAATTTGGCTCTAAATATGGCTCAGGCCTCGATATTGGGATGTTTGGGACACTTTGAAACATGCAGGAATGTTTGGGACAAATGTGACCAAACGCCGCTTTCAGTACTTCGCATATGTTGGGTATAAAAAAGTCGTAATTTCAAACTGCGAATACGTGCAGAGAGCCAGAATTTGTTTCCAAAATAAGGCTCAGGCCTCGAAATTGGGATGTTTGGGATATTTTGAAAACTGCAGGGGAGTTTGTGCAAAATGTGACTCACTGCTGCGTCCAATACTTTGCATATGTTGGGTATAAAAAGTCGTAATATCAAACTGCGAATACGTGCAGAGAGCCAGAATTTGTTTCCAAAACATGGCTCCGGCCTCGAAATTGGGACTTTAGGGATATTTTGAAAACTGCAGGGAGGTTTGGGACAAATGTGACCAAACGCCGCTTTCTGTAGTTGGCATATGTTAGGTATAAAAAAGTCGCAATTTCAAACTGCGAATACGTGCAGAGAGCCAGAATTTGGCTCCATAATATGGCTCAGGCCTCGAAATTGGGATATTTGGGATATTTTGAAAACTGCAGGGGAGTTTGTGCAAAATGTGACTCTCTGCCGCTTTCAGGACTTGGCAAATGTTAGGTATAAAAAGTCGTAAATTCAAACTGCGAATACGTGCAGAGAGCCAGAATTTGGCTCCAAAATATGACTCAGGCCTCGAAATTGAGAAGTTTAGGATATTTTGAAAACTGCAGGGGAGTTTGGGACAAATATGACCAAACGCCGCTGCAGTACTTGGCATATGTTGGGTATAAAAAGTTGCAATTTCAAACTGCGAATACGTGCAGAGAGCTAGAATTTGGCTCCAAAATATAGCTCAGGCCTCGAAATTGGGATATTTGGGATATTTTGAAAACTGGAGGGAGGTTTGGGACAAATGTGACCAAACGCCGCTTTCAGTACTTGGCATATGTTGAGTATAAAAAGTTGTAATTTCAAACTGCGAATACGTGCAGAGAGACAGAATTTGGCTCCAAAATATGGTTCAGGCCTCGAAATTGGGATATTTGGGATATTTCGAAAACTGCAGGGGAGTTTGAGCAAAATGTGACTCACTGCCGCTTCAGGACTTGGCATATGTTTGGTATAAAAAGTCGTAATATCAAACTGCGAATACGTGCATAGAGCCAGAATTTGGCTCCAAAATATAGCTCAGGCCTCGAAATTGGGATTTTAGGTATATTTTGAAAACTGCAGGGAGGTTTGGGACAAATGTGACCAAAAGCCGCTTTCAGTACTTGGCATATGTTGGGTATAAAAAGTCGTAACTTCAAACTGCGAATACGTACAGAGAGCCTGAATTTGGCTCCAAAATATGGCTCAGGCCTCGAAATTGGGATATTTGGGATATTTCGAAAACTGCAGGGGAGTTTGTGCAAAATGTGACTCACTGCCGCTTTCAGGACTTGGCATATATTACTTTAAAAAGTCGTAATTTCAAACTGCGAATACATGCAGAGAGCCAGAATTTGGCTCCAAATTATGACTCAGGCCTCGAAATTGGGAAGTTTGGGATATTTTGAAAACTGCAGGGGAGTTTGGGACAAATATGACCAAACGCCGCTTTCAGTACTTGGCATATGTTGGGTATAAAAAGTCGTAATTTCAAACTGCGAATACGTGCAGAGAGCCAGAATTTGGCTCTAAATATGGCTCAGGCCTCGATATTGGGATGTTTGGGACACTTTGAAACATGCAGGAATGTTTGGGACAAATGTGACCAAACGCCGCTTTCAGTACTTCGCATATGTTGGGTATAAAAAAGTCGTAATTTCAAACTGCGAATACGTGCAGAGAGCCAGAATTTGTTTCCAAAATAAGGCTCAGGCCTCGAAATTGGGATGTTTGGGATATTTTGAAAACTGCAGGGGAGTTTGTGCAAAATGTGACTCACTGCTGCGTCCAATACTTTGCATATGTTGGGTATAAAAAGTCGTAATATCAAACTGCGAATACGTGCAGAGAGCCAGAATTTGTTTCCAAAACATGGCTCCGGCCTCGAAATTGGGACTTTAGGGATATTTTGAAAACTGCAGGGAGGTTTGGGACAAATGTGACCAAACGCCGCTTTCTGTAGTTGGCATATGTTAGGTATAAAAAAGTCGCAATTTCAAACTGCGAATACGTGCAGAGAGCCAGAATTTGGCTCCATAATATGGCTCAGGCCTCGAAATTGGGATATTTGGGATATTTTGAAAACTGCAGGGGAGTTTGTGCAAAATGTGACTCACTGCCGCTTTCAGGACTTGGCAAATGTTAGGTATAAAAAGTCGTAAATTCAAACTGCGAATACGTGCAGAGAGCCAGAATTTGGCTCCAAAATATGACTCAGGCCTCGAAATTGAGAAGTTTAGGATATTTTGAAAACTGCAGGGGAGTTTGGGACAAATATGACCAAACGCCGCTGCAGTACTTGGCATATGTTGGGTATAAAAAGTTGCAATTTCAAACTGCGAATACGTGCAGAGAGCTAGAATTTGGCTCCAAAATATAGCTCAGGCCTCGAAATTGGGATATTTGGGATATTTTGAAAACTGGAGGGAGGTTTGGGACAAATGTGACCAAACGCCGCTTTCAGTACTTGGCATATGTTGAGTATAAAAAGTTGTAATTTCAAACTGCGAATACGTGCAGAGAGACAGAATTTGGCTCCAAAATATGGTTCAGGCCTCGAAATTGGGATATTTGGGATATTTCGAAAACTGCAGGGGAGTTTGAGCAAAATGTGACTCACTGCCGCTTCAGGACTTGGCATATGTTTGGTATAAAAAGTCGTAATATCAAACTGCGAATACGTGCATAGAGCCAGAATTTGGCTCCAAAATATAGCTCAGGCCTCGAAATTGGGATTTTAGGTATATTTTGAAAACTGCAGGGAGGTTTGGGACAATTGTGACCAAACGTCGCTTTCTGTAGTTGGCATATGTTGGGTATAAAAAAGTCGCAATTTCAAACTGCGAATACGTGCAGAGAGCCAGAATTTGGCTCCAAAATATGGCTCAGGCCTCGAAATTAGGATGTTTGGGATATTTTGAAAACTGCTGGGGAGTTTGTGCAAAATGTGACTCTCTGCCGCTTTCAGTACTTGGCATATGTTGGGTATAATAAGTTGTAATTTCAAACTGCGAATACGTGCAGAGACCCAGAATTTGGCTCCAAAATATGGCTCAGGCCTCGATATTGAGATGTTTGGGACATTTTGAAACCTGGAGGAATGTTTGGGACAAATGTGACCAAACGCCGCTTTCAGTACTTCGCATATGTTGGGTATAAAAAAGTCGTAATTTCAAACTGCGAATACATGCAGAGAGCCAGAATTTGTTTCCAAAATAAGGCTCAGGCCTCGAAATTGGGATGTTTGGAATATTTTGAAAACTGCAGGGGAGTTTGTGCAAAATGTGACTCACTGCTGCGTCCAATACTTTGCATATGTTGGGTATAAAAAGTCGTAATATCAAATTGCGAATACGTGCAGAGAGCCAGAATTTGGCTCCAAAACATGGCTCCTGCCTCGAAATTGGGATTTTAGGGATATTTTGAAAACTGCAGGGTGGTTTGGGATAATTGTGACCAAACGCCGCTTTCTGTAGTTGGTATATGTTGGGTATAAAAAAGTCGCTATTTCAAACTGCGAATACGTGCAGAGAGCCAGAATTTGGCTCCAAAATATGGCTCAGGCCTTGAAATTGGGATATTTTGGATATTTCGAAAACTGCAGGGGAGTTTGTGCAAAATGTGACTCACTGCCGCTTTCAGGACTTGGCAAATGTTAGGTATAAAAAATCGTAATTTCAAACTGCGAATACGTGCAGAGAGCCAGAATTTGGCTCCAAAATATGGCTCAGGCCTCGAAATTGGGATATTTGGGATTTTTCGAAAACTGCAGGGGAGTTTGTGCAAAATGTGACTCATTGCCTCTTTCATGACTTGGCATATGTTGGGTATAAAAATTCGTAATATCAAACTGCGAATACGTGCATATAGCCAGAATTTGGCTCCAAAATATAGCTCAGGCCTCGAAATTGGCATGTTTGGGATATTTTGAAAACTGGAGGGAGGTTTGGGATAAATGTGACCAAACGCCGCTTTCACTACTTGGCATATGTTGGGTATAAAAAGTCGTAACTTCAAACTGCGAATACGTACAGAGAGCCTGAATATGGCTCCAAAATATGGCTCAGGCCTCGAAATTGGGATATTTGTTATATTTTGAAAACTGCAGGGGAGTTTGTACAAAATGTGACTCACTGCCGTTTTCAGGACTGTGCATATGTAAGGTATAAAAAGTCTCAATTTTAAACTCCGAATACGTGCAGAGAGCCAGAATTTGGCTCCAAAATATGACTCAGGCCTCGAAATTGGTTAGTTTGGGATATTTTGAAAACTGCAGGAGAGTTTGGGACAAATATGACCAAACGCCGCTTTCAGTACTTGGCATATGTTGGGTATAAAAAGTAGTAATTTCAAACTGCGAATACGTGCAGAGAGCCAGAATTTGTTTCCAAAATATGGCTCAGGCCTAGAAATTGAGATGTTTGGGATATTTTGAAAACTGCAGGGGAGTTTGTGCAAAATGTGACTCACTGCTGCGTCCAATACTTTGCATATGTTGGGTATAAAAAGTCGAAATATCAAACTGCGAATACGTGCAGAGAGCCAGAATTTGGCTCCAAAATATGGCTCAGGCCTCGAAATTGGGATATTAGGGATATTTTGAAAACTGCAGGGAGGTTTGGGACAAATGTGACCAAACGCCGCTTTCAGTAGTTGGCATATGTTGGGTATAAAAAAGTCGCAATTTCAAACTGCGAATACGTGCAGAGAGCCAAAATTTAGCTCCAAAATATGGCTCAGGCCTCGAAATTGGGATATTTGGGATATTTTTAAAACTGCAGGGGAGTTTGTGCAAAATGTGACTCACTGCCGCTTTCAGGACTTGGCATATGTTGGGTATAAAAAGTCGTAATATAAAATTGCGAATATATGCATAGAGCCAGAATTTGGCTCCAAATTATGACTCAGGCCTCGAAATTGGGAAGTTTGGGATATTTTGAAAACTGCAGGGGAGTTTGGGACAAATATGACCAAACGCCGCTTTCAGTATTTGGCATATGTTGGGTATAAAAAAGTCGCAATTTCAAACTGCGAATACGTGCAGAGAGCCAGAATTTGGCTCCATAATATGGCTCAGGCCTCGAAATTGGGATATTTGGGATATTTTGAAAACTGCAGGGGAGTTTGTGCAAAATGTGACTCACTGCCGCGTCAAGTACTTGGCATATGTTGGGTATAAAAAGTCGTAATATCACTCTGCGAATACGTGCAGAGAGCCAGAATTTGGCTCCAAAATATGGCTCAGGCCTCGAAATTGGGATGTTTGGGATATTTTGAAAACTGCAAGGAGGTTTGGGACAAATGTGACCAAACACCGCTTTCAGTCGGTTTGCATATGTTGGGTATAAAAAAGTTGCAATATCAAACTGCGAATACGTGCAGAGAGCCAAAATTTGGCTCCAAAATATGGCTCAGGCCTCGAAATTGGGATATTTGGGATATTTCGAAAACTGCAGGGGAATTTGTGCAAAATGTGACTCACTGCCGCTTTCAGGACATGTCATATATTACTTTAAAAAGTCGTAATTTCAAACTGCGAATACGTGCAGAGAGCCAGAATTTGGCTCCAAATTATGACTCAGGCCTCGAAATTGGGAAGTTTGGGATATTTTGAAAACTGCAGGGGAGTTTCGGACAAATATGACCAAACGCCGCTTTCAGTACTTGGCATATGTTGGGTATAAAAAGTCGTAATTTCAAACTGCGAATACGTGCAGAGAGCCAGAATTTGGCTCCAAAATATGGCTCAGGCCTCGATATTGGGATGTTTGGGACATTTTGAAACCTGCAGGAATGTTTGGGACAAATGTGACCAAACGCCGCTTTCAGTACTTCGCATATGTTGGGTATAAAAAAGTCGTAATTTCAAACTGCGAATACGTGCAAAGAGCCAGAATTTGTTTCCAAAATAAGGCTCAGGCCTCGAAATTGGGATGTTTGGAATATTTTGAAAATTGCAGGGGAGTTTGTGCAAAATGTGACTCACTGCTGCGTCCAATACTTTGCATATGTTTGGTATAAAAAGTCGTAATATCAAACTGCGAATACGTGCAGAGAGCCAGAATTTGGCTCCAAAACATGGCTCCGGGCTCGAAATTGGGATTTTTAGGGATATTTTGAAAACTGCAGGGAGGTTTGGTACAATTGTGACCAAACGCCGCTTTCTGTAGTTGGCATATGTTAGGTATAAAAAGTCGTAATTTCAAACTGCGAATACGTGCAGAGAGCCAGAATTTGGCTCCAAAATATGACTCAGGCCTCGAAATTGAGAAGTTTGGGATATTTTGAAAACTGCAGGGGATTTTGGGACAAATATGACCAAACGCCGATTTCACTACTTGGCATACGTTGGATATAAAAAGTCATAACTTAAAACTGCGAATACGTGCAGAGAGCTAGAATTTGGCTCCAAAATATGGCTCAGGCCTCGAAATTGGGATATTTGGGATTTTTCGAAAACTGCAAAGGAGTTTGTGCAAAATGTGACTCATTGCCTCTTTCAGGACTTGGTATATGTTGGGTATAAAAAGTCGTAACTTCAAACTGCGAATACGTACAGAGAGCCTGAATTTGGCTCCAAAATATGGCTCAGGCCTCGAAATTCGGATATTTGGGATATTTCGAAAACTGCAGGGGAGTTTGTGCAAAATGTGACTCACTGCCGCTTTCAGGACTTGGCATATATTACTTTAAAAAGTCATAATTTCAAACTGCGAATACGTGCAGAGAGCCAGAATTTGGCTCCAAATTATGACTCAGGCCTCGAAATTGGGAAGTTTGGGATATTTTGAAAACTGCAGGGGAGTTTGGGACAAATATAACCAAACGCCGCTTTCAGTAGTTGGCATATGTTGGGTATAAAAGGTCGTAATTTCAAACTGCGAATACGTGCAGAGAGCCAAAATTTGGCTCCAAAATATGGCTCAGGGCTCGATATTGAGATGTTTGGGACATTTTGAAACCTGGAGGAATGTTTGGGACAAATGTGACCAAACGCCGCTTTCAGTACTTCGCATATGTTGGGTATAAAAAAGTCGTAATTTCAAACTGCGAATACGTGCTGAGAGCCAGAATTTGTTTCCAAAATAAGGCTCAGGCCTCGAAATTGGGATGTTTGGAATATTTTGAAAACTGCAGGGGAGTTTGTGCAAAATGTGACTCACTGCTGCGTCCAATACATTGCATATGTTGGTATAAAAAGTCGTAATATCAAACTGCGAATACGTGCAGAGAGCCAGAATTTGGCTCCAAAACATGGCTCCGGCCTCGAAATTGGGATTTTAGGGATATTTTGAAAACTGCAGGGAGGTTTGGGACAATTGTGACCAAAACGCCGCTTTCTGTAGTTTGGCATATGTTGGGTATAAATAAGTCGCAATTTCAAACTGCGAATACGTGCAGAGAGCCAGAATTTTGCTCCAAAATATGGCTCAGGCCTCGAAATTAGGATGTTTGGGATATTTGAAAACTGCTGGGGAGTTTGTGCAAAATGTGACCTCTCTGCCGCTTTCAGTACTTGGCATATGTTGGGTATAATAAGTTGTAATTTCAAACTGCGAATACGTGCAGAGACCCAGAATTTGGCTCCAAAATATGGCTCAGGCCTCGATATTGAGATGTTTGGGACATTTTGAAACCTGGAGGAATGTTTGGGACAAATGTGACCAAACGCCGCTTTCAGTACTTCGCATATGTTGGGTATAAAAAGTCGTAATTTCAAACTGCGAATACGTGCAGAGAGCCAGAATTTGTTTCCAAATAAGGCTCAGGCCTCGAAATTGGATGTTTGGAATATTTTGAAAACTGCAGGGGAGTTTGTGCAAAATGTGACTCACTGCTGCGTCCAATACTTTGCATATGTTGGGTATAAAAAGTCGTAATATCAAACTGCGAATACGTGCAGAGAGCCAGAATTTGGCTCCAAAACATGGCTCCTGCCTCGAAATTGGGATTTTAGGGATATTTTGAAAACTGCAGGGTGGATTGGGACAATTGTGACCAAACGCCGCTTTCTGTAGTTGGCATATGTTGGGTATAAAAAGTCGCTATTTCAAACTGCGAATACGTGCAGAGAGCCAGAATTTGGCTCCAAAATATGGCTCAGGCCTTGAAATTGGGATATTTGGATATTTCGAAAACTGCAGGGGAGTTTGTGCAAAATGTGACTCACTGCCGCTTTCAGGACTTGGCAAATGTTAGTATAAAAAGTAATTTCAAACTGCGAATACGTGCAGAGAGCCAGAATTTGGCTCCAAAATATGACTCAGGCCTCGAAATTGAGAAGTTTGGGATATTTTGAAAACTGCAGGGGAGTTTGGGACAAATATGACCAAACGCCGCTTTCACTACTTGGCATATGTTGGTATAAAAAGTCGATACTTAAAACTGCGAATACGTGCAGAGAGCCAGAATTTGGCTCCAAAATATGCTCAGGCCTCGAAATTGGGATGTTTGGGATTTTGAAAACTGCAGGGAGTTTGGATAAATGTGACTCATTGCCGCTTTCAGGACTTGGCATATGTTGGGTATAAAAAGTCGTAATTCAAACTGCGAATACGTACAGAGAGCCATGAATATGGCTCCAAAATATGCTCAGGCCTCGAAATTGGGATATTTGGGATATTTTGAAAACTGCAGGGAGTTTGGCAAAATGTGACCAAACGCCGCTTTTCAGGACTGTGCATATGTTGGGTATAAAAAGTCTCTTCAAACTCGAATACGTGCAGAGAGCCAGAATTTGGCTCCAAAATATGACTCAGGCCTCGAAATTGGTTAGTTTGGGATATTTTGAAAACTGCAGGAGAGTTTGGGACAAATATGACCACGCCGCTTTCAGTACTTGGCATATGTTGGTATAAAAAGTAGTAATTTCAAACTGCGAATACGTGCAGAGAGCCAGAATTTGGCTCCAAAATATGGCTCAGGCCTCGATATTGGATGTTTGGGACATTTTGAAACTGCATGGAATGTTTGGGACAAATGTGACCAAACGCCGCTTTCAGTACTTCATATGTTGGGTATAAAAAAGTCGTAATTTCAAACTGCGAATATGTGCAGAGAGCCAGAATTTGTTTCCAAAATATGGCTCAGGCCTAGAATTGGATGTTTGGGATATTTTGAAAACTGCAGGGGAGTTTGTGCAAAATGTGACTCAATGCTGCGTCCAATACTTTGCATATGTTGGGTATAAAAAAGTCGTAATTTCAAACTGCGAATACGTGCAGAGAGCCAGAATTTGGCTCCAAAATGGCTCCGGCCTCGAAATTGGGATTTTCGGGATATTTTAAAACTGCAGGGAGTTTGGGACAAATGTGACCAAAGCTGCTTTCAGTACTTGGCATATGTTGGTATAAAAAAGTCGCAATTTCAAACTGCGAATACGTGCAGAGAGCCAGAAATTGGCTCCATAATATGGCTCAGGCCTCGAAATTGATATTTGGGATATTTTGAAAACTGCAGGGGAGTTTGTGCAAATGTGACTCACTGCCGCTTTCAGGACTTGGTATATGTTAGGTATAAAAAGTCGTAATATCAAACTTCGAATACGAGCATAGAGCCAGAATTTGGCTCCAAAATATGACTCAGGCCTCGAAATTGAGAAGTTTGGGATATTTTGAAAACTGCAGGGGAGTTTGGGACAAATATGACCAAATGCCGCTTTCAGTACTTGGGATATGTTGGGTATAAAAAGTCGCAATTTCAAACTGCGAATACGTGCAGAGAGCCAGAATTTGGCCCCAAAATATGGCTCAGGCTCGAAAAAAATTGGGATATTTTCGAGAACTGCAGGGGAGTTTGTGCAAAATTTGACTCACTGCCGCTTTCAGTACTTGGCATATGTTGGGTATAAAAAGTCGCAATTTCAAACTGCGAATACGTGCAGAGTGCCAGAATTTGGCCCCAAAATATGGCTCAGGCCTCGAAATTGGGATATTTGGGATATTTCGAGAACTGCAGGGGAGTTGGGTATAAAAAGGTAGCAATTTCAAACTGCGAATACGTGCAGAGAGCCAGAATTTGGCCCCAAAATATTGCTCAGGCCTGGAAATTCGGATGTTTGGGATATTTTGAAAACTGGAGGGAGGTTTGGGACAAATGTGACCAAACGCCGCTTTCAGCACTTGGCATATATAGGGTATAAAAAATTCGCAATTTCAAACTGCGAATACTTGCAGAGAGCCAGATTTTGGCTCCAAAATATGGCTCAGGCCTCGAAATTGGGATATTTGGGATATTTTGAAAACTGAAGGGGAGTTTGTGCAAAATGTGACTCACTGCCGGTTTCAGTACTTGGCATATGTTGGGAATAAAATTCGTAATATGAAACTGCGAATACGTGCAGAGAGCCAGAATTTGGCTCCAAAATATGGCTCCGGGCTCGAAATTGGGATTTTAGGGATATTTTGAAAACTGCAGGGAGGTTTGGTACAATTGTGACCAAACGCCGCTTTCTGTAGTTGGCATATGTTAGGTATAAAAAGTCGTAATTTCAAACTGCGAATACGTGCAGAGAGCCAGAATTTGGCTCCAAAATATGACTCAGGCCTCGAAATTGAGAAGTTTGGGATATTTTGAAAACTGCAGGGGATTTTGGGACAAATATGACCAAACGCCGATTTCACTACTTGGCATACGTTGGATATAAAAAGTCATAACTTAAAACTGCGAATACGTGCAGAGAGCTAGAATTTGGCTCCAAAATATGGCTCAGGCCTCGAAATTGGGATATTTGGGATTTTTCGAAAACTGCAAAGGAGTTTGTGCAAAATGTGACTCATTGCCTCTTTCAGGACTTGGTATATGTTGGGTATAAAAAGTCGTAACTTCAAACTGCGAATACGTACAGAGAGCCTGAATTTGGCTCCAAAATATGGCTCAGGCCTCGAAATTCGGATATTTGGGATATTTCGAAAACTGCAGGGGAGTTTGTGCAAAATGTGACTCACTGCCGCTTTCAGGACTTGGCATATATTACTTTAAAAAGTCATAATTTCAAACTGCGAATACGTGCAGAGAGCCAGAATTTGGCTCCAAATTATGACTCAGGCCTCGAAATTGGGAAGTTTGGGATATTTTGAAAACTGCAGGGGAGTTTGGGACAAATATAACCAAACGCCGCTTTCAGTACTTGCATATGTTGGGTATAAAAGTCGTAATTTCAAACTGCGAATACGTGCAGAGAGCCAAATTTGGCTCCAAAATATGGCTCAGGCTCGATTGGATGTTTGGGAATTTTGAAAACTGGAGGAGTTTGGGACAAATGTGACCAAACGCCGCTTTCAGTACTTGCATATGTTGGGTATAAAAAGTCGTAATTCAAACTGCGAATACGTGCAGAGAGCCAGAATTTGTCCAAAAAGGCTCCGGCCTCGAAATTGGGATTTTGGATATTTTGAAAACTGCAGGGAGTTTGCAATGTGACCACGCTGCGTCTACATTGCATATGTTGGGTATAAAAAGTCGCAATTCAAACTGCGAATACGTGCAGAGAGCCAGAATTTGGCTCCAAAACATGGCTCAGGCCTCGAAATTGGATTTTGGGATATTTTGAAAACTGCAGGGAGTTTGGGACAATGTGACTCTCGCCGCTTTCTGTAGTTGGCATATGTTGGGTATAATAAGTCGCAATTTCAAACTGCGAATACGTGCAGAGACCAGAATTTGCTCCAAAATATGGCTCAGGCCTCGATTAGGATGTTTGGGATATTTTGAAACCTGGGGAGTTTGTGCAAATGTGACCTCTGCCGCTTTCAGTACTTGCATATGTTGGGTATAAAAGTTGTAATTTCAAACTGCGAATACGTGCAGAGACCAGAATTTGTCCAAAATATGGCTCAGGCCTCGAATTGAGATGTTTGGAATTTTGAAACTGCAGGAGTTTGCAAATGTGACCACGCCGCTCAATACTTTGCATATGTTGGGTATAAAAAGTCGTAATTCAAACTGCGAATACGTGCAGAGAGCCAGAATTTGTCCAAAAAGGCTCAGCCTCGAAATTGGGATTTTGATATTTTGAAAACTGCAGGGGATTGGGAAATGTGACCACGCTGCGTCTAGTTTGCATATGTTGGGTATAAAAAGTCGCTATTTCAAACTGCGAATACGTGCAGAGAGCCAGAATTTGGCTCCAAAATGGCTCAGCCTTGAAATTGGGATTTTTGGATATTTCGAAAACTGCAGGGGGATTGGCAATGTGACTCACGCCGCTTTCGTAGTTGGCAATGTTGGTATAAAAAATCGTAATTTCAAACTGCGAATACGTGCAGAGAGCCAGAATTTGGCTCCAAAATATGACTCAGGCCTCGAAATTGAGAAGTTTGGGATATTTTGAAAACTGCAGGGGAGTTTGGGACAAATATGACCAAACGCCGCTTTCACTACTTGGCATATGTTGAGTATAAAAAGTCAGAACTTAAAACTGCGAATACGTGCAGAGAGCCAGAATTTGGCTCCAAAATATGGCTCAGGCCTCGAAATTGGGATATTTGGGATTTTTCGAAAACTGCAGGGGAGTTTGTGCAAAATGTGACTCATTGCCTCTTTCAGGACTTGGCATATGTTGGGTATAAAAAGTCGTAATATCAAACTGCGAATACGTGCATATAGCCAGAATTTGGCTCCAAAATATAGCTCAGGCCTCGAAATTGGGATGTTTGGGATATTTTGAAAACTGGAGGGAGGTTTGGGATAAATGTGACCAAACGCCGCTTTCACTACTTGGCATATGTTGGGTATAAAAAGTCGTAACTTCAAACTGCGAATACGTACAGAGAGCCTGAATATGGCTCCAAAATATGGCTCAGGCCTCGAAATTGGGATATTTGGGATATTTTGAAAACTGCAGGGGAGTTTGTGCAAAATGTGACTCACTGCCGTTTTCAGGACTGTGCATATGTTAGGTATAAAAAGTCTCAATTTCAAACTCCGAATACGTGCAGAGAGCCAGAATTTGGCTCCAAAATATGACTCAGGCCTCGAAATTGGTTAGTTTGGGATATTTTGAAAACTGCAGGAGAGTTTGGGACAAATATGACCAAACGCCGCTTTCAGTACTTGGCATATGTTGGGTATAAAAAGTAGTAATTTCAAACTGCGAATACGTGCAGAGAGCCAGAATTTGGCTCCAAAATATGGCTCAGGCCTCGATATTGGGATGTTTGGGACATTTTGAAACCTGCATGGAATGTTTGGGACAAATGTGACCAAACGCCGCTTTCAGTACTTCGCATATGTTGGGTATAAAAAAGTCGTAATTTCAAACTGCGAATATGTGCAGAGAGCCAGAATTTGTTTCCAAAATATGGCTCAGGCCTAGAAATTGAGATGTTTGGGATATTTTGAAAACTGCAGGGGAGTTTGTGCAAAATGTGACTCAATGCTGCGTCCAATACTTTGCATATGTTGGGTATAAAAAAGTCGTAATTTCAAACTGCGAATACGTGCAGAGAGCCAGAATTTGGCTCCAAAACATGGCTCCGGCCTCGAAATTGGGATTTTCGGGATATTTTAAAAACTGGAGGGAGGTTTGGGACAAATGTGACCAAAAGCTGCTTTCAGTACTTGGCATATGTTGGTATAAAAAAGTCGCAATTTCAAACTGCGAATACGTGCAGAGAGCCAGAAATTGCTCCATAATATGGCTCAGGCCTCGAAATTATGATATTTGGGATATTTTGAAAACTGCAGGGGAGTTTGTGCAAAATGTGACTCACTGCCGCTTTCAGGACTTGGTATATGTTAGGTATAAAAAGTCGTAATATCAAACTTCGAATACGAGCATAGAGCCAGAATTTGGCTCCAAAATATGACTCAGGCCTCGAAATTGAGAAGTTTGGGATATTTTGAAAACTGCAGGGGAGTTTGGGACAAATATGACCAAATGCCGCTTTCAGTACTTGGGATATGTTGGGTATAAAAAGTCGCAATTTCAAACTGCGAATACGTGCAGAGAGCCAGAATTTGGCCCCAAAATATGGCTCAGGCTTCGAAATTGGGATATTTCGAGAACTGCAGGGGAGTTTGTGCAAAATTTGACTCACTGCCGCTTTCAGTACTTGGCATATGTTGGGTATAAAAAGTCGCAATTTCAAACTGCGAATACGTGCAGAGTGCCAGAATTTGGCCCCAAAATATGGCTCAGGCCTCGAAATTGGGATATTTGGGATATTTCGAGAACTGCAGGGGAGTTGGGTATAAAAAGGTAGCAATTTCAAACTGCGAATACGTGCAGAGAGCCAGAATTTGGCCCCAAAATATTGCTCAGGCCTGGAAATTCGGATGTTTGGGATATTTTGAAAACTGGAGGGAGGTTTGGGACAAATGTGACCAAACGCCGCTTTCAGCACTTGGCATATATAGGGTATAAAAAATTCGCAATTTCAAACTGCGAATACTTGCAGAGAGCCAGATTTTGGCTCCAAAATATGGCTCAGGCCTCGAAATTGGGATATTTGGGATATTTTGAAAACTGAAGGGGAGTTTGTGCAAAATGTGACTCACTGCCGGTTTCAGTACTTGGCATATGTTGGGAATAAAATTCGTAATATGAAACTGCGAATACGTGCAGAGAGCCAGAATTTGGCTCCAAAATATGGCTCAGGCCTCGAAACTGGGATGTTTGGGATATTTTGAAAACTGGAGGGAGGTTTGGGACAAATGTGACGAAACGCCGCTTTCAGTACTTGGCATATGTTTGGTATAAAAAGTCGTAATTTAAAACTGCGAATACGTGCAGAGAGCCAGAATTTGGCTCCAAAATATTGCTCAGGCCTCGAAATTGGGATGTTTGGAATATTTTGAAAACTGGAGAGAGGTTTGGGACAAATGTGACCAAACGCCGCTTTCAGTACTTGGCATATGTTCAGTATAAAAAGTTGTAATTTCAAAATGCGAATACGTACAGAGAGCTTGAATTTGGCTCCAAAATATGGCTCAGGCCTCGAAATAGGGATGTTTGGGATATTTTGAAAACTGTAGGGGAGGTTGTGCAAAATGTGACTCACTGCCGCATCAAGTACTTGGCATATGTTGGGTATAAAAAGTCGTAATATCAAACTGCGAATACGTGCAGAGAGCCAGAATTTGGCTCCAAAACATGGCTCCGGCCTCGAAATTGGGATTTACGGGATATTTTAAAAACTGGAGGGAGGTTTGGGACAAATGTGACCAAAAGCTGCTTTCAGTACTTGGCATATGTTGGTATAAAAAAGTCGCAATTTCAAACTGCGAATACGTGCAGAGAGCCAGAAATTGGCTCCATAATATGGCTCAGGCCTCGAAATTATGATATTTGGGATATTTTGAAAACTGCAGGGGAGTTTGTGCAAAATGTGACTCACTGCCGCTTTCAGGACTTGGTATATGTTAGGTATAAAAAGTCGTAATATCAAACTTCGAATACGAGCATAGAGCCAGAATTTGGCTCCAAAATATGACTCAGGCCTCGAAATTGAGAAGTTTGGGATATTTTGAAAACTGCAGGGGAGTTTGGGACAAATATGACCAAATGCCGCTTTCAGTACTTGGGATATGTTGGGTATAAAAAGTCGCAATTTCAAACTGCGAATACGTGCAGAGAGCCAGAATTTGGCCCCAAAATATGGCTCAGGCCTCGAAATTGGGATATTTCGAGAACTGCAGGGGAGTTTGTGCAAAATTTGACTCACTGCCGCTTTCAGTACTTGGCATATGTTGGGTATAAAAAGTCGCAATTTCAAACTGCGAATACGTGCAGAGAGCCAGAATTTGGCCCCAAAATATGGCTCAGGCCTCGAAATTGGGATATTTGGGATATTTCGAGAACTGCAGGGGAGTTGGGTATAAAAAGGTAGCAATTTCAAACTGCGAATACGTGCAGAGAGCCAGAATTTGGCCCCAAAATATGGCTCAGGCCTCGAAATTCGGATGTTTGGGATATTTGAAAACTGGAGGGAGGTTTGGGACAAATGTGACAAAACGCCGCTTTCAGCACTTGGCATATATAGGGTATAAAAAATTCGCAATTTAAAACTGCGAATACTTGCAGAGAGCCAGATTTTGGCTCCAAAATATGGCTCAGGCCTCGAAATTGGGATATTTGGGATATTTTGAAAACTGAACGGGAGTTTGTGCAAAATGTGACTCACTGCCGGTTTCAGTACTTGGCATATGTTGGGTATAAAATTCGTAATATGAAACTGCGAATACGTGCAGAGAGCCAGAATTTGGCTCCAAAATATGGCTCAGGCCTCGAAACCGGGATGTTTGGGATATTTTGAAAACTGGAGGGAGGTTTGGGACAAATGTGACCAAACGCCGCTTTCAGTACTTGGCATATGTTTGGTATAAAAAGTCGTAATTTAAAACTGCGAATACGTGCAGAGAGCCAGAATTTGGCTCCAAAATATTGCTCAGGCCTCGAAATTGGGATGTTTGGAATATTTTGAAAACTGGAGAGAGGTTTGGGACAAATGTGACCAAACGCCGCTTTCAGTACTTGGCATATGTTCAGTATAAAAAGTTGTAATTTCAAAATGCGAATACGTACAGAGAGCTTGAATTTGGCTCCAAAATATGGCTCAGGCCTCGAAATTGGGATGTTTGGGATATTTTGAAAACTGTAGGGGAGGTTGTGCAAAATGTGACTCACTGCCGCATCAAGTACTTGGCATATGTTGGGTATAAAAATTCGTAATATCAAACTGCGAATACGTGCAGAGAGCCAGAATTTGGCTCCAAAATATGGCTCAGGCCTCGAAATTGGGATGTTTGGGATATTTTGGAAACTGGAGGGAGGTTTGGGACAAATGTGACCAAACGCCGCTTTCAGTACTTGGCATATGTTGGGTATAGAAAGTCGTAACTTAAAACTGCGAATACGTGCAGAGAGCCATAATTTGGCTCCAAAATATGGCTCAGGCCTCGATTTTGGGATGTTTGGGACATTTTGAAACCTGCATGGAATGTTTGGGACAAATGTGACCAAACGCCGCTTTCAGTACTTCGCATATGTTGGGTATAAAAAAGTCGTAATTTCAAACTGCGAATACGTGCAGAGAGCCAGAATTTGTTTCCAAAAAATGGCTCAGGCCTAGAAATTGAGATGTTTGGGATATTTTGAAAACTGCAGGGGAGTTTGTGCAAAATGTGACTCACTGCTGCGTCCAATACTTTGCATATGTTGGGTATAAAAAGTCGAAATATCAAACTGCGAATACGTGCAGAGAGCCAGAATTTGGCTCCAAAACATGGCTCCGGCCTCGAAATTGGATTTACGGGATATTTTAAAAACTGGAGGGAGGTTTGGGACAAATGTGACCAAAAGCTGCTTTCAGTACTTGGCATATGTTGGTATAAAAAAGTCGCAATTTCAAACTGCGAATACGTGCAGAGAGCCAGAAATTGGCTCCATAATATGGCTCAGGCCTCGAAATTATGATATTTGGGATATTTGAAAACTGCAGGGGAGTTTGTGCAAAATGTGACTCACTGCCGCTTTCAGGACTTGGTATATGTTAGGTATAAAAAGTCGTAATATCAAACTTCGAATACGAGCATAGAGCCAGAATTTGGCTCCAAAATATGGCTCAGGCCTCGAAATTGGGATATTAGGGATATTTGGAAAACTGCACGGAGGTTTGGGACATATGTGACCAAACACCACTTTCAGTAGTTGGCATATATTGGGTATAAAAAAGTCGCAATTTCAAACTGCGAATACGTGCAGAGAGCCAGAATTTGGCTCCAAAATATGGCTCAGGCCTCGAAATTGGAATATTTGGGATATTTCGAAAACTGCATGGGAGTTTGTGCAAAATGTGACTCATTGCGGCTTTCAGGACTTGGCATATGTTGGGTATAAAAAGTCGTAATATCAAACTGCGAATACGTGCAGAGAGCCAGAATTTGGCTCCAAAATATGGCTCAGGCCTCGAAATTGGAATATTTGGGATATTTCGAAAACTGCATGGGAGTTTGTGCAAAATGTGACTCATTGCCGCTTTCAGGACTTGGCATATGTTGGGTATAAAAAGTCGTAATATTAAACTGCGAATACGTGCATAGAGCCAGAATTTGGCTCCAAAATATGGCTCAGGCCTCGAAATTGGATTGTTTGGGATATTTTGAAAACTGGAGGGATTTTTGGGACAAATGTGACCAAACGCCGCTTTCAGTACTTGGCATATGTTGGGTATAAAAAGTCGTAATATCAAACTGCGAATACGTACAGAGAGCCTGAATTTGGCTCCAAAATATGGCTCAGGCCTCGAAATTGGGATATTTGGGATATTTCGAAAACTGCAGGGGAGTTTGTGCCAAATGTGTCTCACTGCCGCTTTCAGGACTTGGCATATGTTGGGTATAAAAATTCGTAATTTAAAACTGCGAATACATGCAGAGAGCCAGAATTTGGCTCCAAAATATTGCTCAGGCCTCGAAATTGGGATGTTTGGGATATTTTGAAAACTGCAGGGAAGATGTGCAAAATGTGACTCACTGCCGCTTTCAGTACTTGGCATATGTTGGGTATAAAAAGTCGTAATATCAAACTGCGAATACATGTAGAGAGCCAGAATTTGGTTGCAAAATATGGCTCAGGTCTCGAAATTTGGATGTTTGGGATATTTTGAAACCTGGAGGGAGGTTTGGGACAAATGTGACCAAATGCCGCTTTCAGCACTTGGCATATATTGGGTATAAAAAAAGTCGCAATTTCGAACTGCGAATACGTGCAGAGAGTCAGAATTTGGCTCCAAAATATGGCTCAGGCCTCGAAATTGGGATATTTGGCATATTTTGAAAAGTGTAGGGGAGTTTGTGCAAAATGTGACTCACTGCCGCTTTCAGTACTTGGCATATGTTGGGTATAAAATTCGTAATATGAAACTGCGAATACGTGCAGAGAGCCAGAATTTGGCTCCAAAATATGGCTCAGGCCTCAGAATTGGGATGTTTGGGATATTTTGAAAACTGCAGAGGAGTTTGTGCAAAATCTTACTACTTGCCGCTTTCAGGACTTGGCATATGTTGGGTATAAAAAGTCGTAATTTAAAACAGCGAATACGTGCAGAGAGCCAGAATTTGGCTCCAAAATATTGCTCAGGCCTCGAATTTGGGATGTTTGGGATATTTTGAAAACTGCAGGGGAGTTTGTGCAAAATGTGACTCACTGCCGCTTTCAGTACTTGGCATATGTTGGGTATAAAATTCGTAATATGAAACTGCGAATACGTGCAGAGAGCCAGAATTTGGCTCCAAAATATGGCTCAGGCCTCAGAATTGGGATGTTTGGGATATTTTGAAAACTGCAGAGGAGTTTGTGCAAAATCTTACTACTTGCCGCTTTCAGGACTTGGCATATGTTGGGTATAAAAAGTCGTAATATCAAACTGCGAATACGTGCATAGAGACAGAATTTGGCTCCAAAATATGGCTCAGGCATCGAAATTGGGATGTTTGGGATATTTTGAAAACTGGAGGGAGGTTTGGGACAAATGTGACCAAACGCCGCTTTCAGTACTTGGCATATGTTGGTTATAAAAAGTCGTAACTTAAAACTGCGAATACGTGCAGAGAGCCAGAATTTGGCTCCAAAATATGGCTCAGGCCTCGAAATTGGGATATTTGGGATTTTTCGAAAACTGCAAAGGAGTTTGTGCAAAATGTGACTCATTGCGGCTTTCAGGACTTGGCATATGTTGGTTATAAAAAGTCGTAACTTAAAACTGCGAATACGTGCAGAGAGCCAGAATTTGGCTCCAAAATATGGCTCAGGCCTCGAAATTGGTATATTTGGGATATTTCGAAAACTGCAGGGGAGTTTGTGAAAATGTGACTCACTGCCGCTTTCAGGACTTGGCATATGTTGGGTATAAAAAGTCGTAATATCAAACTGCTAATACATGTAGAGAGCCAGAATTTGGCTCCAAAATATGGCTCAGGCCTCGAAATTGGGATGTTTGTGATATTTTGAAAACTGGAGGGATATTTGGGACAAATGTGACCAAACGCCGCTTTCAGCACTTGGCATATGTTGGGTAAAAAAAAGTCCCAATTTCAAACTGCGAATACGAGCAGAGAGCCAAAATTTGGCTCCAAAATATGGCTCAGGCTTCGAAATTGGGATATTTGGGATATTTCGAAAACTGCAGGGGAGTTTGTGCAAAATGTGACTCCCCAGCAAACAATTTTAGGTTGCCACAACATATCTGGAAAGTATTTGAAAGTATTGGAAACGTTTGTTTTATCGTATCAGATACGATATTGTGTGTGGACTTAAATAGGTTTCCAAAACTTATAACCAAGACATATGTATCTAACACTAATTTGAGATGTTGTGGCAACTTACACTCCTAACATGAGTCATTCATAATCCATTCATACACCAATATGAATCTCTTGTGAAAGGTTTGAGCCTTATCTGAACCATTTTCACATCTTTGTGTTTAAAGTTAAATTTCTTGAAAATAAAAAATATTTATTTTTAAATATATTTAAATATTTTAAATATTTTAAATAATAAATTTTTTATATTATATTAGTGTTTTCAATTTAAATATTAAAACCAATTTAAGGGTAAAAAAATCAAATAATTTATATTTCTTTTATTATTTACTAACAAATCAGCAAAAATACAAAAACATATGACCTATATAATTATATATATAATATATATATAAATAATTTATATAAATATATATATATATATATATATATATATATATATATTAGTGTAATACATAAGAATGTAGTGTAATAGTATATATATTATATATATATATATTTATATATAAATAATATATTTATATATAAATAATATATTTATATATAAATAATATATTTATATATAAATAATATATTTATATATAAATAATATATATATATATAAATAATATATATATATAAATAATATATATATATATAAATAATATATATATATAAATAATATATATATAAATAATATATATATGATAACCATCTTTGTAACCTATATGTAACTCCCTCTTTGTAACAAAGTTCAAATAAAGCAAATATATGTGTACATACAAAAGAATGGGGGTGGTAGAAGACAATATTGGTGTTTAGTGAGTGACCACAAGGTCTCCTCTGAATACTTTTTATTTTCTTCTCCTATGCTATGGGTCCCCACATTGGCACCAGAGGTCTTCCTCACAAACTTTTTATAATATATATATAAATATTATATATAAAGGTAAAACTAGCTAGTTATACGTAGATATATGATAACTAACCAACCCTACCAAACCTAACCTAATAATATATAATAATATATATATATAAATATATATAATATATAAATATATATATATATATATATATATATAAATATATATATATATATAAATATATATATATATAAATAATATATATATATAAATATATATAATATATAAATATATATATATAAATATATATAATATATAAATATAATATAAAATAATATATATAAATATATATATATATATAAATATATATATAAATATATATAAATATATATATAAATATATATATATATAATATATAAATAATATATAAATATATATATAAATATATATATATATAAATAAATATAATAAATTATATATATATAAATATATATATATATATATAATATTAAAATAATATATATATAATTATATAATAATATATAAAATATATATATATATATATAAATATATATATAAATATATATATAAATATATATATATATATAATATATATATAAATATATATATAAAATATATATAAAATATATAATATATATATATATATATATATATATATATATATATTATATATATATAATATATATATATATATATATATATATATATATATATATTTTATTAATGATATATATACATATATACACACAGAAACAAAGATTCTTCTATATAGACATTAGAGAAGATTCAGCGGTATGCCATGCACCAGGCTCTCCGCTGTTTTCATTATTCGTCATATCCGACTCTGCTATGTGATGCACATGTATTCTTGCTTCACCACCCTGTAATGAAATATTGTTTGTTACTAATTGTTTTCAATAATACATTATTTTATTATATAATATTTAATTTATTAATTAAAAACCCTTTCCATATTATAGAAAAAAACTAAAACAAGAATCTATATAAAACTATAGAATAGAATAGACTAATAGAATAGAATATATATATCATATATATATTTATATAAATAAATATATATATATATAAATATATGTATATATATTTATATATATATATATATATTATTATATCCTGTATTATTCCAGCCCATTATTAGAGATAGTAGCCACCTCTTATTTTGGTTTTCTTTCATTATTAGTGCTCAGAAAATTAAATATATCTACATATTTAGTCAAAATCAATTACATTATTTTATCTTATTCATAGCATAAATGTTCACAAAGATTACTAAAAAGAGATTGAATTAGACTACAGCAAATTGGCAAACTTTACCTTGTATCTGTTTCCACCGTGTTTGTTTGGGGCGTTCTTCAACATATCAGCAATACTTGTCTCAACATCTCTTTCAGTTGCATTAGTGTGGGTGTTGATACAGGCTTCTGGAAAGTTATAAGAATTAATTAATATATATAATTATAATTCTTTTTGTCAGGAGACAAGAAGCCACAGAGTAATAACATTGTTGGCTTTTATTTAGGTGTTCCCCTGTTCTCCAGTCTTCCTCCGTCCCCTCGTCCCCTTTGTCCTCCCCAGCATTCTCCATTCCCCTGTCCCCCGTCCTCCCCACCATTACCCTCTCCTCTGTTCCCTCGTCTTCCCCACCATCCCCCCTGTCGTCCTCCCCACCATTCTAAACTACCTCATCCCATGCATTCCATGATGGTCTGATGCTTCCATCTGAAAATTGGGAACATCAAAAGATCTGACTTTCCCAATTTTCTGATGGGAACATCAAATGATCTGATATTCCCATCACTGAAAAATAAAAACAGATAAAAAAAATGATATGAAAAAATAGAAAATAAAATATACTCATGAAATGAACAGAATGGTTAACAACGCAGCTCAATTGCAATGCAATGTCACAATAACATTTAAATATACTTTAAGATATAATCTAGAAGAAAATAAGGATATTGAAACGGTTCATGAACTCTATTTCAATAAAGGACACTATGGGGAACTTTGAAAAATAGTTATTGAGTATAATTAGACAGACTTGTTGCTAGGCAGAGGAGTAATGAGATATATGGCAAATTTTGCAAAATATACAATGAAGGTACACAAACATTCATACCCAAACAAAGCAAAATGCTAGGTAAGAACAAAGCATTTGGCCCGTAGGAGAAAGGAGATACCCACAAGACTAGAATACAAGTCATTAACAAGCATGCAAGTATAATACATAATACATGCAGACATATATATAATCCAAAAAAATGTCAAATTTACGTACTTATTATTACATTACAAATATCCAAGGTTTTGAAGACACGTTTCCTCTTGCGCCCAACGAGTGAATACTGAGACCAGACCCCATAGGTCCCTATCCTCCTCATCATTCGTCTCACTGTGTCTCCACAGCTTGCACCGCCCATTTGAGACAGCGTCTGGACCTGTTAAAATAATGCATAAGCTGTAAGGTAATAGAGAATAATATATATCTTTCAATCTCAACATTAGATTTTCTAATTTCCAACTGTATTAAATAAATAGCATTAAAATATTTTCCTTCTTAACTATTACAAAAATCAACGAATTTGAGTAACTTTTGCTTTTGTTTTATTTGTACCTTAAACATAACACTGAACAATCAATTATGTGCCACCCCACCTTCCTTCATCTGCAAAAAAACTAATCAAAAGACATATGTACAAGGCTAAAAAAATTCAGCAACACTTACCATACTCAGGCTAAAAGAATTAAGCAACACTTACCATACTCTTTTTATATTCACTGTTAACTTTTAGCTCATGTGACAGACTTTCCACCTGCTCAACAGTTTCAAGGGGATGGAAGAATGTCTTCCAGGATTGGTATATCTCCATGTGTTTTTGACATATGGGTTTCCGTCATTTTGACAATATTCAGGAATTTTGCAAAAATAATGGCATTTACTATTTTTAAAAGATTATTAGCAAATTTACAGAAATGGTGCATTCGGAAGACAAAACCGTGGTAGACATGGTTGGAACAAGTTAGGTGAGAGGGTGGTGGAGGCCAAAACCATAATCATAATCATCTGTATCAAACCTTATTACAGGTAAAACCAGTAGGCAGTCTACTGTATTTTATCAAACCGTTATTAGTATAATAGATCTCGTAATAATTTTGCAAAAATAATGGCATTTACTATTTTTAAAAGATTATTAGCAAATTTACAGAAATGGTGCATTCGGAAGACAAAACCGTGGTAGACATGGTTGGAACAAGTTAGGTGAGAGGGTGGTGGAGGCCAAAACCATAATCATAATCATCTGTATCAAACCTTATTACAGGTAAAACCAGTAGGCAGTCTACTGTATTTTATCAAACCGTTATTAGTATAATAGATCTCGTAATAATTTTGCAAAAATAATGGCATTTACTATTTTTAAAAGATTATTAGCAAATTTACAGAAATGGTGCATTCGGAAGACAAAACCGTGGTAGACATGGTTGGAACAAGTTAGGTGAGAGGGTGGTGGAGGCCAAAACCATAATCATAATCATCTGTATCAAACCTTATTACAGGTAAAACCAGTAGGCAGTCTACTGTATTTTATCAAACCGTTATTAGTATAATAGATCTCGTAATAATTTTGCAAAAATAATGGCATTTACTATTTTTAAAAGATTATTAGCAAATTTACAGAAATGGTGCATTCGGAAGACAAAACCAATTTTTCACTTTTGACAATTGAGCACCTGCTACATCCAGATTCTAGGGAGGAAAGGAAGGACGATCTTACTGGATCCCATAGCCTCTCCGAGGCACAAACCAGGCTTTTACATAACCCCCCCCCCTGCACCCGAGCTTTTTAAAATAGTAAATGCCATTATTTTTGCAAAATTATTACGAGATCTATTATACTAATAACGGTAAATAAATAATAAATAGTAAATAAATCAAAATCAGTTACATTATTTTATCTTATTCATAGCATAAATGTTCTCGAAGATTACTAAAAAGAAATTGAATTAGACTACAGCAAATTGGCAAACTTTACCTTGTATCTGTTTCCACCGAGTTTGTTTGGGGCGTTCTTCAACATATCAGCAATACTTGTCTCAACATCTCTTTCAGTTGCATTAGTGTGGGTGTTGATACAGGCTTCTGGAAATTTATAAGAATTAATTAATATATATAATTATAATTCACTTTGCTATTCCCCATTCCACAGTCCTCTCGTCCTTCCCACTTCCCTGTCCCCACATCATCCCCACTATTCCCACTTCCCTGTCCCATCGTCCTCCTTACCATTTTCCCCTCCCCTGTCCTTCTTCCTCCCCCACCATCTCCCATTCACCTGTCCCTTTGTCCTCCCCAGCATTCCCCTGTCCCCACCATCCCCAACTCCCCAGTCCCCTCGTCCTCCCCACCATTACCCTCTCCTCTGTCCCCTCGTCTTCCCCACCATACCCCCCTCTCGTCCTCCCCACCATTCCAAACTACCTCATCCGATGCATTCTATAATGGTCTGATGCTTCCATCAGAAAATTGGGAACATCAAATGATCTGATATTCCCATCACTGAAAAATAAGAACAGCTAAAAAAATGAAATGAAAAAAATAAAAAAATAAACTATACTCATGAAATGAACAGTATGGTAAACAACACAGCTCAATTTCAATGCAATGTCACACAAAATTATTAAATCGAATGAAAATAAATTGAAATCTATGAAAATTCAAATTATCAATACAATCGGAAATATTGAAATAATATCGCAACATAATATAGTGTGGGTTGCTCTTACGTGCAACAGACGGTGCTGTTTTTCAAAAAAGGCATAGTTTTTACCTGTCACAAGTGTGGCATCTATACTTATACTCACGAAATGAACGGTATGGTAAACAACATAGCTCAATTGCATGCAATGTCACAATAACATTTAATAACAATAATAACAATAACATTTAAATATACTTTAAGATATAATCTAGAAGAAAATAAGAACATTGAAACGGTTCATGAACTCGATTTCAATAAAGGACACTATGGGGAACTTTGAAAAAACAGTTAATGAGTATAATTAGACAGACTTGTTGCTAGGCAGAGGAGTAAATAATGAGATATATGGCAAATTTTGCAAAATATACGGCACACAAACATTCATACCCAAACAAAGCAAAATGCTAGGTAAGAACAAAGCAGTTGGCCCGTAGGGGAAAGGAGATACCCACAAGACTGGAATACAAGTCATTAACAAGCACACAAGTACTACACTACACAACAACCGCACTACTACCAGAACTGGACGAATCACTACCAAAACAACACATTGCACATCACTACCAAAACAACACAACACAACACAAGCATTGGCAAAGAATTATAGACCAGTTGCACTAACATCCCACATAATAAAATTATTTGGGAGTGATCAGGAGTCAGATTACTAGTTTTATAGAGACCAATGACCTCCACAATCCAGGCCAACAAGGATTTAGAGCAGTTTCTATGATCGAGCCACTGAGATCTATAAAGAATTCTGATCAAGAAAGAGATCTAGGGGTGGTTTTAGATAGAAAACTATAACCTGAGGATCATATTAAGAACATTCTGCGAGGGGCCTATGCTACACTTTTTAACTTTAGAATTGCTTTTAAATACATAGGTCAAAAGTTTTAAAAGTTTTAAAAGTTTTTTAAACCTCTCGTGTATCATGAGTGTGTTAAAGCATCAGATGGTGCATTCAGATGATGAATATTACCTAGTTCCTTCATCTGGGAAGAATGAACACATATTGGTGCATTCGGATGATAAAAACTAACTACTGTAGTTTAATTGATCAACAGACTGTATATCATATGCAGACTGTATGTGGATCTGCGGGCCACTCCAAACAACAGCCTGGTGGACCAAGCTCCACCAGGGCTAAAGCACAAAGTGATATAAGATGTGATAGAGAAACTAGGTCAAATGGAGGAGTAGGTCTGTATATTAAACAGCACCTGACGTGCACAGAGCTACTAAACTCAATGTGGTGGTAGAGTGGTGGGGGGGGGGGGGGGGGAAACATTGCAGAAAAAACAAAAATACAATTTGGTCAACAAACAGCATTGTTTAAAATAGAAGACATGGGTGTCATTTTGGGGGTAAGGTAGGTTACATTGAGTTAATTAGTTAGTACTTAGTTTTTATCTTAAACTGGTTGGGAGAGGTACAGTGTTGCTGTGCTGGTGAAAGAAACACCTAAAGGTAATTAAATAATGATTGCGAATCCACAAGAAGTTGACATAATATCGCTAGAGATCTGCAATCAGGATGATAAACTTTCCTTAAAGAATTTGACAAACACTTGCTGATAGGACATGAAGTAAATGAAATGTATGTCAAGTTTTGTGAAATATATGATAAAAGCACAACAAAATTTGTACCAAAGGAGAGATGCAGAACTAGGAAAAGGGGTTTGTTCAACAGAAATTGCGAGAGGGCCTGAGACCCAAACACACACAAATGGAATCAATATATAGCAAGAGGCCAAACCCCCAAACATACAAGCGATGCAAAGATGCGAGAAACAGCAGCAGCATTAAGGAGAGGGACTTAAGGACCATAAATAAAGTGTGAAAATAAACTCGAGTAAATTTTTTTAACTACTCTCGACAGTGAAGAAAAACAAATATTCAGACGATTTGTGTTAGAATCATTAATTTTACACTTTCGGTCATATTCAACAACACAAATACATACACACACATTCCTGTTGCTGTAGCAAGTGAAGAATTACACACACAGATCACAATAACGTGATGCATCAAATGAAACAAATCCACAAGGGCCGTGACGAGGATTCGAACCTGCGTCCGGGAGCATCCCAGACACTGCCTTAATCGACTGAGCTACAACAGGGTAAAAGGGTTGAAACCGAAGTTCTACTGAACTTACTGGATCCCATAGCCTCTCCGAGGCACAAACCAGGCTTTTACACAACCCCCCCCCCCCCTGCACCCGAGCTATGTCAACAGGGCCGTTCTCCCTCTTCGCCCTTCCGAATGCACCATATCAGTAAATTTTTTAATAATCTTTTAAAAATAGTAAATGCCACTATTTTTGCAAAAATTATTACGAGATCTATTATTCTATAGAATAATGCATATAAATACAAAACATAAATACAAAAGTAAATGTAAATAATTTTACCTTGCACCTAGATCCACCAAGCCTGTATGGCGCGCGTTTCAGTACTTCGGAAATCTAGAACTATCTTGAATCTCTAATCTGCAATGAAACAATACATATTATTGCACTTACCAAAACATGGATGAATGTAGAAAATACAGAACTATTAGCTGAATATCAAATAAATGGATTTAATCTATTTCACACAGATAGATATATTACACCGTGTATATTAGGTAATACCTAACATACACGCCTCCACACACACTACATTTGAAATGTAGTCTCAAAAAGACTACATTTCAACAGCAAAGATTACTCCATAAAAAAATAATTAAATTATTGACCAACATGAGAGAGGGTTAGCCAACATGAGGGTTGTGTTGATTGCCTGAAAATATTTAAATTGTGTAATGTATTGAATGGCATTTTTCAAGTTACAACATTTTTTAAATTACTGAACTAGGTTCTAGGCTTTGCTAGGCTTAATTCAATTATTACAGATAAGCCTAACCTAGCCTAGAACCAGTAGGTTTTCTTCCTATTGGGGAGTGTTGTACATGCCTCGCCTCCACATACACACTAGCACAGCCAGGCCTCGCCTCCACATACACACTAGCACAGCCAGGCCTCGCCTCCACATACACCAGCACTGCCAGGCCTCGCCTCCACATACACACTAGCACAGCCAGGCCTCGCCTCCACATACACACTAGCACAGCCAGGCCTCGCCTCCACATACACCAGCACTGCCAGGCCTCGCCTCCACATACTCACCAGCACAGCCAGGCCTCCGCCTCCACATACACCAGCACTGCCAGGCCTCGCCTCGCCTCCACATACACCAGCACTGCCAGCCTCGCCTCCACATTTAAACCAACCAAGCCCACAAATACGTTAACATGGACCAGCATTACACCGACTACCTACTCTGTCAGATGTAACAAACTAAATTGTGAATTCAAGACCAAATCTATTGTATAACCACAGTGTTAGTACGAGAAAAACATTACTTACATTCGAAGCCGTGTTTTAAAATGGCGGCGGTCTTGTACTGACGCTCCAAACTGTGTGTTCGTTTGCGTATGATGAACGTGTGACAATTTACTACAACAATTATTTAATTATTCTTATTCTTTATTTTAATATTTTTAGGGTACATGAAATTTCAAACTTATTTGCACACAATAATATAATTGCATTGTCATAACCTTTATATATTACGGAAAATACGATGACATGAACGAAGTCAAAGTGAAGTTGAAGTCAAAGTCATTCGCCGAACGTATTAGTCATTTTTTTTCATACATACATAGTTGATTTACAAACATAATGTTGGATTTATAGATAGAGCTAGTGCATACAATACCTAAAGCCACTATAGTAGGCCTATAGCATTTCAGGCAACCGGGCAGTATATATGGACCCCTTACTCAAATCTCTGAATATGTTAGATATTAAGTCCCTGCACATACTCTCATGTGTATTTTATATATATAAAACGCTGCACTGTAATGTCAATCCTGACCTTAAAAGCTTCCTAGAAGGTTGTAACAGATCCCATGAGCACCACACCAGAAACAAATACCTATTTGATATTCCAAGAGTACGACTTAGTCAAACTAGAAATGCTTTACAAATCAAGAGACCTCGAATGTGGAATGACCTTCCCAATTATGTTAAAAACTGTACCTCTCCCAACCAGTTTAAGATAAATAAAGATAAATTTATAAGTTAAGAAAAATTCCACAAATCAACAACCCTGTTACTGACCCTGTATTTACCCAAGTCTTTCCTAAATCTAAACTTATCCAATTTATACCCATTGTTTCGTGTTCTATCTTGTGTTGACAATTTTAATACCCTATTAATATCCCCTTTGTTATATCTATTCAGGAAATTGTGGTTGATCTCGAACCCATTGATAATGTGACGACTTATACAGAATTTTGTAACTATATCATCAAGATTGTAACCAGCTTAGCTAAATGTAGTGTGGGGTTCAGTCCCTAAGCCCATATATGTGCCTCTCTAACCATTTAGGTTACAGGGCAAAAACATAAAAACAAAGGTAACTGCAGAAGGCCTATTGGCCCATACCAGGCAGCTCCTATCTATAACAGATAAACACTAAGTACTACCTAATTAACTCAATGTAACCTACCAACCTAACCCCCAAAATGTCAATCCATATCTTTTATTTTAAACAATGCTGTTTTGTTGACCAAATTGTATTTTTACTCTTTTTCTGTCATGTTTCTCCCACCCCTGTTTTTTCCCTTTTTTCTTATTTTTTCTCAACATAATTCATACTTTAATTATGCGGATCAGGACATCACCTGATCAAACACATCAAACATCGTTTGACCACCATCAAACACACACATTTCGTGTGTGTTTGACGCTCACTGATATGTACCAGCGTTGTTTTATATATGGTGCTATTCTATCTTACGCTTTGTTGCTCTTTTTTACCTACGGGCTCATAGAACATTCTATTGCGAAAACATTGGCACAAAAATGAATGACGTACATACAATAATAATGTCAGGACAGTGATATAATTATAAACTTTCAAAGCACTGTATCGCCCATGTGTCGTCTTGTCACCAATACTGGGTAACAGTTCCGCCACTTCCCACACTCTTGCGGGTGGGCAGCGACCATTATTCTACGTTTATATTCATATCACCGTGTTGGGAATTTCATTGCGAGTACATTGATACCAAAATTAACGCTGTAGGACAAGTGTGGAAGTGATAACAATCCCAAGAGTAAAAACATTTTGTTGCTCTTGGGCACTCACGGCGAGTCATCTACGTAGGTATTTATTGGGTGCTGGTATTCATATAACTTTTGGTGACCGTTTTTGCTGATTTTCTTCTAGAGAATGTTATTGCGAACACGTTGGTACCAAAATGAAATACATAGCTCGAGAACTAAGGTCAGGAGAGTAAAAAGAGTATACACATTTTTGTTTTGACGCTTAATTAAGGTTATTGTGAGTACTCATCGCCTGCCTAGAAACTGGAACTAGTAATTCCATCTATCATACATATCATACAAGAGGAGCCACACATCTATGGATCATCCAATAAAATCAGCAGACTTCTAGATGTTACTACTGCTCGGCTTAGACTCGGTTACAAGTATCTCTGGGAATTCTCATTATCTGCTGATGTAGACCTGACCAAATGTAAACTGTGTCAACAAAATTATTCGCACACCCTCCGTCACTATGTGATGGAGTGCGAAAAGATACATGAATTTAGAGACAATTCTATAACCAATGTTCCAGCGATGTGTCAATATTTCATTCAAAATGATCTGCTACCAGAAATTTTAGCCAAATATCCCCAGTTTGCTAACTGTAGATAACAACTAAGTGATTGTAACCTATCCACCGCTGCCCACTGGATGGGGGACGGTGTGCAGGACAAACATATAAATTTTGATACTAGCTCTCCACATATGTCAGTTGCTTAATTTAGAACCTGTACTTGAGGTCGATCTCGAACCCATTGTTGATGTGATGACTTATATTGAATTTTGTAACTAGCTCATCAAGATTGTAACTTGCTTAGCTAAATGAATTGTGGGGTTCAGTCCCTGAGCCCATTATGTGCCTCTGTAACCCTTTCCACAACCGCCCACAAGATGGGTATGGGGTGCATAATGGGGTGGGGTGTCTTGGCCAAACGTGCCACATCAAAACCACAAGTTGACATTGAATGTGAATTAACAATGAGACAAGTAAGATTTATACTAATACATTTATACTAACTCTGTTGAGCGTTGACCATTTATACATCAAATCTGTTGATGTGAGCACTTTAGTTTAGTCTGCCGTTTAAAGAAAAAAAGAGCATATCAATGGTATATCACAGAAAACGAATTTATCATAAACTCATGTATTTGTCTTATCATATTGAACTGCATTCATATTTTTAATATATAACAATATGAATATACAAATTTCTGTAAATCCCCTACCTTGTTGGAATCTGTGGAAATGAATGAGCAAATGTGCTGGCTGAAGGCGCTGAAGGAAACCACATTGGTTTCATTTTGGATACAAATGTCCATGGAAATTCAAAATGGAAACTAATTATATAGTTGAACCTGCAGAGACGAGTTTAAGAATCTGTGTTGAGAGTGATGGACACAGCCTTCACAATTATACTTCAGAGAATGTAAACATCTAAGAGTCATTAGAAATATGTGTAGAATAATAAACCCTACATTGTTTGAGTTAGGGAAAACACCATTTGTGATATATAGATACTATAGCTGTTCCTAAAGATTCACCCTTTTTTGCACCAGCAAGATAACATATAAGATTTTAAGAGTTGACGAATGTTAATATTCTTGTTTGATAAACTGTGAACTTGAGACATAGTTAATAAGAACATATTAACACAACAAAATGTTTTCAAATCCTTAACACCACTTTCCACAACTTATATAATTTATATAAATTATTTTAGAGAATAATACATAAATTATATATTTAAACATGATATAGTGTTTAGTGGAATGTATAAGGAGTCAAATTGTGTTAAAAAGAGCAATTTTTAGAAAATTTGGAAAAATACTTTTTTCTGTTCAAATTATAACTAAATGGATTATAAAGGTTTCACTCAGCCAATATATATCATTCACAATTTATTAATGAATTTTACAAAAAAACACCATAAATTTTATATTTAAACATGTAAAAACTATTTGTTTTACATTTGGAAGAAAATAATTGTAGAAAAACAATTTATAATTAAACCTTTGTGTTTGGATTTTTTGAGTAAAAGTTTCTCAAAGGCTCCTGCACCATTCTCAATGCAAATCATTCCCACACCTATGGCAAGAGATAGGCGAACGTTGTGTAGATGATTTGTGTTTGCTGGGTCACTGCCGCTTTCAGGACTTGGCATATGTTGGGTATAAAAAGTCGTAATATAAAACTGCGAATACGTGCATAGAGCCAGAATTTGGCTCCAAAATATGGCTCAGGCCTCGAAATTAGGATGTTTGGGATATTTTGAAAACTGGAGGGAGGTTTGGGACAAATATGACCAAACGCTGCTTTCAGTACTTGGCATATGTTGGTTATAAAAAGTCGTAACTTAAAACTGCGAATACGTGCAGAGAGCCAGAATTTGGCTCCAAAATATGGCTCAGGCCTCGAAATTGGGATATGGGATATTTTGAAAACTGCACGGAGGTTTGGGACATATGTGACCAAACACCACTTTCAGTAGTTGGCATATATTGGGTATAAAAAAGTCGCAATTTCAAACTGCGAATACGTGCAGAGAGCCAGAATTTGGCTCCAAAATATGGCTAAGGCCTCGAAATTGGAATTTGGGATATTTCGAAAACTGCATGGGAGTTTGTGCAAAATGTGACTCACTGCCGCTTTCAGGACTTGGCATATGTGGGTATAAAAAGTCGTAATATCAAACTGCGAAAACGTGCATTGAGCCAGAATTTGGCTCCAAAATATGGCTCAGGCTTCGAAATTGGGATGTTTGGGATATTTTGAAAACGGGAGGGAGGTTTGGGACAAATGTGACCAAACGCCGCTTTCAGTATTTGGAATATGTTGGGATAAAAAGCCGTAATTTCAAACTGCGAATACGTATAGAGAGCCTGAATTTGGCTCCAAAATATGGCTCAGGCCTCGAAATTGGGATATTAGGGATATTTGAAAACTGCAGGGAGGTTTGAGACAAATGTGACCAAACGCCGCTTTCAGTAGTTGGCATATGTTGGGTATAAAAAAGTCGCAATTTCAAACTGCGAATACGAGCAGAGAGCCAAATTTGGCTCCAAAATATGGCTCAGGCCTCGAAATTGGGATATTTGGGATTTTTCGAAAACTGCAAAGGAGTTTGTGCAAAATGTGACTCATTGCGGCTTTCAGGACTTGGCTTATGTTGGGTATAAAAAGTCGTAATATTAAACTGCGAATACGTGCATAGAGCCAGAATTTGGCTCCAAAAAATGGCTCAGGCCTCGAAATTGGGATATTTGGGATTTTTCGAGAAACTGCAGGGGAGTTTGTGCAAAATGTGACTCATTGCCGCTTTCAGGACTTGGCATATGTTGGGTATAAAAAGTCGTAATATCAAACTGCGAATACGTGCATAGAGCCAGAATTTGGCTCCAAAATATGGCTCAGGCCTCGAAATTGGGATGTTTGGGATATTTTGAAAACTGGAGGGAGGTTTGGGACAAATGTGACCAAACGCCGCTTTCAGTACTAGGCATATGTTGGGTATAAAAAGTCGTAATATCAAACTGCGAATACGTACAGAGAGCCTGAATTTGGCTCCAAAATATGGCTCAGGCCTCGAAATTGGGATATTTGGGATATTTCGAAAACTGCAGGGGAGTTTGTGCAAAATGTGTCTCACTGCCGCTTTCAGGACTTGGCATATGTTGGGTATAAAAATTCGTAATTTAAAACTGCGAATACATGCAGAGAGCCAGAATTTGGTTGCAAAATATGGCTCAGGCCTCGAAATTTGGATGTTTGGGATATTTTGAAAACTGCAGGGAAGTTTGTGCAAAATGTGACTCACTGCCGCTTTAAGTACTTGGCATATGTTGGGTATAAAATTCGTAATATGAAACTGCGAATACGTGCAGAGAGCCAGAATTTGGCTCCAAAATATGGCTCAGGCCTCGAAATTGGGATGTTTGGGATATTTTGAAAACTGCAGAGGAGTTTGTGCAAATCTTACTACTTGCCGCTTTCAGGACTTGGCATATGTTGGGTATAAAAAGTCGTAATTTAAAACAGCGAATACGTGCAGAGAGCCAGAATTTGGCTCCAAAATATTGCTCAGGCCTCGAATTTGGGATGTTTGGGATATTTTGAAAACTGCAGGGGAGTTTGTGCAAAATGTGACTCACTGCCACTTACGGGACTTGGCATATGTTGGGTATAAAAAGTCGTAATATCAAACTGCGAATACGTGCATAGAGACAGAATTTGGCTCCAAAATATGGCTCAGGCCTCGAAATTGGGATGTTTGGGATATTTTGAAAAATAGCGGGAGGTTTGGGGCAAATGTGACCAAACGCCGCTTTCAGTACTTGGCATATGTTGGGTATAAAAAGTCGTAACTTAAAACTGCGAATACGTGCAGAGAGCCAGAATTTAGCTCCAAAATATAGCTCAGGCCTCAAAATTGGGATATTTGGGATTTTTCGAAAACTGCAGGGGAGTTTGTGCAAAATGTGACTCACTGCCGCTTTCAGGACTTGGCATATGTTTGGTATAAAAAGTCGTAATATCAAACTGCGAATACTTGCATAGAGCCAGAATTTGGCTCCAAAATATGGCTCAGGCCTCGAAATTGGGATGTTTGGGATACTTTGAAAACTGGAGGAGGTTTGGGACAAATGTGACCAAACGCCGCTTTCAGTACTTGGCATATGTTGGTTATAAAAAGTCGTAACTTAAAACAGCGAATACGTGCAGAGAGCCAGAATTTGGCTCCAAAATATGGCTCAGGCCTCGAAATTGGGATATTTGGGATTTTTCGAAAACTGCAAAGGAGTTTGTGCAAAATGTGACTCATTGCGGCTTTCAGGACTTGGCATATGTTGGGTAAAAAACTCGTAATATCAAACTGCGAATACTTGCATAGAGCCAGAATTTGGCTCCAAAATATGGCTCAGGCCTCGAAATTGGGATGTTTGGGATATTTTGAAAACTGCAGAGGAGTTTGTGCAAATCTTACAACTTGCCGCTTTCAGGACTTGGCATATGTTGGGTATAAAAAGTCGTAATTTAAAACAGCGAATACGTGCAGAGAGCCAGAATTTGGCTCCAAAATATTGCTCAGGCCTCGAATTTGGGATGTTTGGGATATTTTGAAAACTGGAGGGAGGTTTGGGACAAATGTGACCAAACGCCGCTTTCAGTACTTGGCATATGTTGGGTATAAAAAGTCGTAATATCAAACTGCGAATACGTACAGAGAGCCTGAATTTGGCTCCAAAATATGGCTCAGGCCTCGAAATTGGGATATTTGGGATATTTCGAAAACTGCAGGGAAGTTTGTGCAAAATGTGACTCACTGCCGCTTTCAGTACTTGGCATATGTTGGGTATAAAAATTCGTAATATCAAACTGCGAATACATGTAGAGAGCCAGAATTTGGTTGCAAAATATGGCTCAGGCCTCGAAATTGGGATGTTTGGGATATTTTGAAACCTGGAGGGAGGTTTGGGACAAATATGACCAAACGCCGCTTTCAGCACTTGGCATATATTGGGTATAAAAAGTCATAACTTAAAACTGCGAATACGTACAGAGAGCCTGAATTTGGCTCCAAAATATGGCTCAGGCCTCGAAATTGGGATATTTGGGATATTTCGAAAACTGCAGGGGAGTTTGTGCAAAATGTGACTCACTGCCGCTTTCAGGACTTGGCATATGTTTGGTATAAAAAGTCGTAATATCAAACTGCGAATACTTGCATAGAGCCAGAATTTGGCTCCAAAATATGACTCAGGCCTCGAAATTGGGATGTTTGGGATATTTTGAAAACTGGAGGGAGGTTTGGGACAAATGTGACCAAACGCCGCTTTCAGTACTTGGCATATGTTGGGTATAAAAAGTCGTAACTTAAAACTGCGAATACGTGCAGAGAGCCAGAATTTGGATCCAAAATATGGCTCAGGCCTTGAAATTGGGATATTTGGGATTTTTCGAAAACTGCAAAGGAGTTTGTGCAAAATGTGACTCACTGCCGCTTTCAGTACTTGGCATATGTTGGGTATAAAATTCGTAATATGAAACTGCGAATACGTGCAGAGAGCCAGAATTTGGCTCCAAAATATGGCTCAGGCCTCGAAATTGGGATGTTTGGGATATTTTGAAAACTGCAGAAGAGTTTGTGCAAATCTTACTACTTGCCGCTTTCAGGACTTGGCATATGTTGGGTATAAAAAGTCGTAATTTAAAACAGCGAATACGTGCAGAGAGCCAGAATTTGGCTCCAAAATATTGCTCAGGCCTCGAATTTGGGATGTTTGGGATATTTTGAAAACTGCAGGGGAGTTTGTGCAAAATGTGACTCACTGCCGCTTACGGGACTTGGCATATGTTGGGTATAAAAAGTCGTAATATCAAACTGCGAATACGTGCATAGAGACAGAATTTGGCTCCAAAATATGGCTCAGGCCTCGAAATTGGGATGTTTGGGATATTTTGAAAACTGGAGGGAGGTTTGGGGCAAATGTGACCAAACGCCGCTTTCAGTACTTGGCATATGTTGGGTATAAAAAGTCGTAACTTAAAACTGCGAATACGTGCAGAGAGCCAGAATTTAGCTCCAAAATATGGCTCAGGCCTCAAATTGGGATATTTGGGATATTTCGAAAACTGCAGGGGAGTTTGTGCAAAATGTGACTCACTGCCGCTTTCAGGACTTGGCATATGTTTGGTATAAAAAGTCGTAATATCAAACTGCGAATACTTGCATAGAGCCAGAATTTGGCTCCAAAATATGACTCAGGCCTCGAAATTGGGATGTTTGGGATATTTTGAAAACTGGAGGGAGTTTGG